>NW_006408658.1:3885005-3936363 GCF_000296735.1 Chrysochloris asiatica
AGGCAGTGTTTCATTCTGCTATGCAAAGGGTCACTATGAATCGGTATCAACTCAATGGCACCTAACAACAACAACAACAACAGAGGAGTGATATCTCAGGGGCTGTGTGGCAGTTGTAATGACTAGGCTTAGAAATACAAATGCCTTCCTCAAGACAGGTAATCAGGAAAAACCATGCCCTTGTGTTCCCATAAGTTTGACTAATGAGGGGACGGTCCATCTGAAGAAGAGGACTATCAGATGGATTTTGCTTCAAGTTTTTCTGTTCTATTTACCAGCTTCTGTTCTCAAATAAGTATATTAGCTTCTCAGAAACCAAATTCCTTGATCCATCATATAGGGATATTAGCAAACCCACTAGACAGCTAAGGAATCTATGTATAGGCCAACATGTACCAAATTCGTAACACAGTGCCTGGCATATAGAAAGAAACCAATTACTGTGGAGCTGATTCTGGTTCATGTGATTTAGGTAGCGCAACTGATTAAAAATGATTAATCGCTAACTAAAAAGTTGGAGGTTTGAGTCCATCCAGAGTTGCCTCAAAAGAAAAGCCTGGTAATCTTCTGAAAAAATCAGTCACTGAAAATACTATAGGGAAAAGTTCTACTCAGATACAAATGGTGTTGATCCAAAGTTGGTACTCAGCAAATACCATAGCATCCTAAGCCCTGTTTCTTACCTATCTTTCTATACTCTCACTAGAGCTGGTAGTTACGTGGCAGGCACAGAGCCAGGTGGAACCAGAAGATGGAGCTGGATACTGCAATGACTGTTCTCAACCAGATTGCGCTGTCTGTCCTCGTCTTGCTGGGAGTGACAGGACTGGAGATATTGCAAGCCTGTTTTTCTGTTGTCTGTGGTCCTGCTATACATGACAGGTTTGATAGGCAATGTCTTTCTACTCGGGCTGCTGGCAGCTGATAAGGCACTTTAATCACCCATGTGCCAGCTGTTGGGGCTTCTGGCAGCTGCTAACTTGATTCTGGCTATATCCACAGTGCCAAAAGCACTGGCTGTGCTCTGGGATCTGCTGGTGAGATCTCTTTTGGGGTCTGCCTAGCCCAGCTTTTTGTTGCCCATGTGTACTCTTTCCTTGTGGTTGGAAGATGGTCAGGGTTGAGTATGGGCATGTCTAGAGGCAGACAATGGAGAGGCCTTGGTCAGAGCTCTGCCTAGATGGGCCTTGAAGCACAGCTTGGACATCTGAGGCCACAGGCTAGAGAACTGAGAACACTTAGTCATTCTTGTGGGAAAGCTGATTCAGGACCTATAGTCCTCACTACTCCTGACCAACAGAATCTGAGATGTCTGAGACACTGTATGATTTGCTGGGTTCACAATCCATAGAGTACAGGATTGAGCATGGGAGGAACCACCACATATACGTTAGCCATTAGAATGTGGCTATGATTAGGAACCGTGTGGCGGCCAAAGCGATGAGACAGAAGGAGAAGGTGGCTGGTGTGTAGAAGAGAATGATGACACTGGCATGGGCCACACAGGTGGGATGGCAGTCAGCACAAATTATGGAGAATGAGAGCATGGGAAGCACCTATGAGTCCAAGATCTAGAACTGGAGAGAGCAATGTTGCGGCTAAGCCATCCCAGATGTTGGGGCGGGTGTCACTATATGCCAGCCCAGCCACACCCATGTGCTCACAGTAAGTGTAGGGCAATGCCCGCCGACCACACTACGGCAATCTTTGGAGCAGAATTACAGGGGGTACTATGACACAGGCACCACGGGTCACAGCAGCTACAGCCACTATGCCTATCACATGCTGGGTCAGCAAAGCAGCATCATGTAGACGTTGGCAAATGGCCACATAGCAGTCCACTGCCATGGTCAGCAGCACAAGGAAAGAGTCCACATGGAACTGACCTTTCCCTGCCTGTGCCCAGATGATTTCTTGCTTTATAACTTGGCATTGACCTCTACAGGTTTATCACACATGTGTCAAAGAAGAGGTTTGACTTGGACAGTAACAGACAAGGAGACCCAGGTCACAACCTATCCCAAGAAACCTGAGCAACAAAAATTTGTTTCGTCTATCACTCTGCATAGTCAGAATCAGATTAGTGAACAGAAGGTTTTTCTGAAGGGTCTGTTTGTACAATGTCTGACATGAAGCAGGAACTCCATGTTTGCTGAAGAGATGACGACAGCAGGGGATATGCGGAAATGGCACAATGTGAATAGAACGCCACTCTGTTCTGACGTGCTCTGGAAATTGACATGGTTTCTGACCTGGATGATTAATACCTAGAGCCTGGGAGGCCCATTGGCTGTGGCAGGAAATGGAGTAGACGGTCTACTTCTTTAGTCTGCTTCCTCATTTTGCTCAGATGCTGATGCTCATCTTGCATTTCCAATAGTGCCATGGGCTACTTACAGTTGGCAAACTATGGAAACACACTCATCACCATGCTCTGTGCTGTCTCTTTTGTTATATACTCTTCCTTCCTTCTATTCTTCCCTCCACAAGGTGTCCATATAGTGACCTCCATATGGACATTGACCTTGGATAGATTTCCAACTCCATGCTGGTGAAGTTTTCCCAATCTATTCCTCTTTGACTTCCCTGATCCCTACGGCCCCTCAGGCCCCAAACAAAGCCAGGTCAGAAGAGCTGATGGAAACTGGATCGCTGACCCTGAGCAGCGTCAGAGGATGAGGATCTGTAAAAGGAGATAAAGATGTAATCTCTTATATAAACCCGAAGCCAGTTGCCCTTGAGACTGTGGTGACTCTTGGAGACTCATGTGTGCCTGGGTCAAGCTGTGCTCCGTATAGGCTTTTTAATGGCTGATTGTTTTTGGAAGCACCTCTGGGAGGACTTGAACCACCAACTTTTTGGTTAGCAGACAGTTGTGCTAACCAGTTATAACACTCAGGGACTTCATTGTTGTTGTTGTTGTTTTTAAGTGCTGTCAAGTCGATTCTGACCCATAACGACCTTGTATAGGTTTTCTGAGGAGCAGCTTGTGAGCTTGAACCAACAACCTTGCAGTTCAAATGGCTTTGCAGTCTGGCACATTAACCCACTGTGCCACACCAGGACTCCAGGGACTTCATTAATATTGCCCAAAAGACCCCTGGACCATTTCTTCCTGGATTCATACATTCAGCTAAGCTCTCAGCTTTTGGGCCTGGAATGGGGATTGTGGTCTTCACAGACCTTTCTTCACTGGATCTGTGTTAAGGAAATTATTTTAAAGGATAAGATGAGTAGTAATGTGTTTATAATTCCCAAAGTTGGATTTGTAGTGAGAAGTAGGAACATAATAAAGGATACGGATTTCATAGTTTCAGAGGCCAAATATTTCGCCAGAAATAATAGGGGGCCCATTCTTCATCAAAAATCTGACATCTTCCTAGGCACTTGGGTGAGCATGAGACTTCCCTTTCTGAAAAGTATTCATGGGAGATGGCAGAGGAGGAGAGAACGGTTCATGGTGTCCAGGACTAGGAACATTAGAGGGGAGTCTGAAGAACTGCGGGCCTCTCTGTAAGGATTATCCAAGTGAGACAAAGCCTGTAGCTGGTTAGAAGAAACTGGGAGGGTGTTTCCTTAGAGAACAGACAATAAAAACTGTTGGCACTAGGACCTCAGATTAAGGAAAGTATTTGAATAGTGGGATGGGATGAAAATGTTGAGTGCCTGGGATAATGCAGGAGGCAAACTTCTAGAGTCAAGTGAGGGTATCTAATAGATCACATCAGTATAACGTTGCTGAAGCAATCCCCCCAGATATACCCTTTGGCCTTCAGCCAAAGCTCATGGTTAAGTAAATGGCTTCTGTCTTTGAGATTGAGCAAGTAGAGTTACATTTCCATTTAGAGTATCCTCTTCCTTGAAGTTCAGGGAAACAATAATTCCTTCTTGAAAGGGACCCATCCCAAGGCCCCCACAGGCTATCTCAGGTTTCCTTAATCTGTTTGGACAGGAGGGCCCAGATGGGCAGGGGCAGATCTCATCTTGGAAATGGATGAGAAAGACCCTGTTTGTAATGAGAAACTTGCCTCCACCCCATCCCTGTCACACCCTCTTCCCCCACCCCATGCTCTCCCTGTTTACCCTCATACTGGCAGCCTTTCCAGATGTCCTGATCTGTGCCCCCTCCTGCTGAGACTATTCACTGAGCCTAGAGATAAAAGCCCAAGGAAAACCCAAAGACTCGCACTACTCCTGAAACTGATGCAAGATGCAGCTTGTCGCAGCCCTCTTGATCAGCCTACTGCTGTTGCTCCTGGTACTTCCAGGACAACCCCAGGTACAGACAGAAGGGGAGGAATCACAAGCTGGCAGGAGAGATTGCTCTGAGTTTTAGTCTAGTTTCCCTCACTGTTTGAGACTACTTAAGAAGCCCCAGAGTCTGGAGAGAATGAAATTGGATAGACTTAGGAAGGATGGGAGAGACAAAGGAAAGATTACTTCTATATGCTCTGTTCTTTCCCTGGTTTATGTGGGCATAGGGTAACAGAGAGAAGACAAGGATGAAGGCAATGGACGAAAAGACATTCTACTGTACTGTAAGGCCTTGCTTTCTGCAAAACTCTCCCTCTTCCTATGCTGCGTATGCTAGAGCTAAGGGAGGCCATTCTGGACTATTGTAGGCTATAGGACCTCTGCCTTATTATCCTCTTAAAGCTAAAGTATTGAGTTGGGGTTTCAGATTGAAGAGACAACCAGCTTAACCACAAGGACCAGAGAAGCTGTGGGTTAGATGTTTCAGAGAAAATCAGGGAACACACATCTTAATTCTTGAAGAGTCTATAAGGAAAACCCAATTGCTGCTACAGTCCCAATTCAGAACTGGGAAGGGAGATTCTATCTCATAGTGACTGTGGAGAGGTAGCTATAAGGGTATTATAGCAATGACTCATATATAAATATAAATGACCCTTCCTATATAGTGTTGAAAGTACCACGGGCTGCTAAAAGAATAAACAGATCCGTGTTGGAAGATGTGTAGCCAGAGTGCTCCTTGAAGGCCAGGATGGCCAGACTTTATCTCTCATACTTTGGACATGTTGACAGGAGGGACCAGTTATTGGAAAGCGATATCATAGTTGGTAAGGTGAAGGGTCAGAGAAAAAAAAAAAAGACCCCCCCAGAGAGATGTATTGGCAAAGTGGCAGCATCAATGGGCTCAAGCGTGGCAACAATTGTGAGGCTAGTCCTGGACTGGGCAGTGTTTCATTCTGTTATGCATAGAGTCACTATGAGTCGGTACCAACTTAATGCAACCTAACAACAACAAAACCTTCCTATAAAAGAGGCACTGTTCTAAATATTTTGTTGTTGCTCTTGTTAGGTACAGTTCCAGCTAACAGTGACCCTGTGTACCCCGTGACACACTATCTAGTCCTGTGCTATCCTTATAATTATTTTGTTGTTTCTGTCAATTTTTGTAGGCACAGTGTCAACCCATTTCATTGAGGGGTCTTTCTCTTTTTTACTGACCCTCTACTTTACCACACATCCAGGGACTGATAGATACCTCCTTATAACATATCCAAAGTAAGTTTTAACACTGTAAAGAGATTTTTTTTTTGCAGCAGATTTGCCAGTACAATGTCATTTGATTTCTTAACTGTTGCTTCTCTGGGCGTTGATTTTGGATCCAAGTGAAGTGAAATTCTTGACAACTTTAATTTTTTTCTTATTTTTCAGGATGTTGTTTACTGATCTATTTCTGAGGATTTCTGTTTTATGTTGAGGTGATTTACCAATACCTTTATACATATTTATAATTTTCAAAAGAAAACAGGAAGTCAAATGCCTTTATTATCCTTGTTATACAGATAAAGACAAGGAGCTCTGGTAGCATAGTGGTTACGAATTAGGCTGCTAATCTCTCAGTCAGCAGTTCGAAACTACCAGCTGTTCCACAGGATAAAGATGAGACTTTCTGCTCTCGTAAAGATTTATAGCCTCGGAAATCCTGTACAGGGTCGCTATGAGTCAGAACAGACTCCATGGTATTTACCAACAACAACAACACACAAAGACACCGCAGCACAATGTCAGAGTCAGAATTAGAGTTCAGACAGTCTAGAGCCAATGGGTTTGGGTTCTAAGAATGTCAGTAAGATGATAGGCAAGGGAGAAGAATTCCCAAATTATCTATCCTTCAACCTTAGAACCTCCCTACCTCCTTTATTCTCTTTAACTGAGGCAAAGAATCTCCCACCTTCTCCCTACTGGCCTGCACTGCTTACCCTGACATAGCTTCAGCTTTTGCAGTTCCCTTTGGTGTCTAAGAGCATGGAGTCTAGAGCAAACATGGAACCTACCTAGGGCACTTCTCTGCCATGTCACTTATTAAGTATGTAACTCAGTAACACACTTTTGAGATTCTCAGAATCTTTTTTTTTTTTTTTTTTCCCAATTCTAAAATATGGGTTACATTTATATTTTGCTGTGCTCCTGTATGAGTCCTGGTGTGATGATATAGGATAAGCACTGGACTGCTAACTACAAGGTCAGCAGTTCAAACCCACCAGTTTTTCCTTGTAAACCCTATACAGGGTCGTTATGAGTCAGAACTGACTCAACAGCACTTAACAGCACATCAATATGTTCTTGTAAATGCTAAATATTAGTCCAGACTCTGGTGCTGTTAATCTTAATTTCTTGGATGATTGGAAATTCTCTGTTACTGCTATTTTCAAGGCAAGATGAAGTTGAAGGAATTGGCCAACCATCTAGAATGGGCGTACTATAGAACAGTAAAACTCTGAAGCCTATCCTTTAGCATTTCTTTCAGAACAGCTTTGCTCTCTCCCACAGAGCATAAGTTCCCACCCAGCCCTGTGAATGGCTGCCAGCTCCAGCTAGTGCATGAGGTAGGGTAAAGGGTTTTGTTAAGTGTCATAGACAGAGTTGGTTCTGACTCATAGTGACCCTGACTAGGGTTCCTGAGGAGTAGTTTGTGGGTTTCAATCACAGTCCTTGCAGTTCAAGCTGACCTTGCGGTCCAGTGCATTGTCCTGCAATGCTATGCCAGGACTCCAGGGTAAGGGAGTCCTGATAGGGGCTGGGAGTGGACTGCAGCTTCGATTGTGGGAAATCAAGAGAAGGGTGGCTGAAACCCACGATGGGGAGATGCCTAGACAGTGAAGAACACTCTGTGGAGAACTCCTTTCAGGCACTCCAAAGTAGGGACAGCCTCATGTTTTCAAACAGTACATTGTACCTCAACATATTGCATTATGCTCAACCTTGATTTCTTTTGGTTTTGCAGTTGGTGAAAAGCATGCCAGGTTCTGTGGATGAGAATGGCACTTGCCACTGTGTGGTCCACCTGCCCAACAATCCCATTCCCCTGCAGCAGTTGGAGAGGCTGCAGAGTAGGACCCAAGAGCTCCTGGACAAGTATGATCAGAAACTCTCAAGGGTGAGTGTTGAGACTTCACGCTGGGACTAGGAATTCTTCAGATTCAGCCTTTCCTGGACCCAGCCCTGGGCGGGAGAAGGAGCTGAGAGAAACATAGTTCTGCTTTGTGAAACGGAGTCTTAGTATGAGGGGAAATTTTGGTACTCTACTTGGGATTTGTAAGGAGCTCTGGTAGTGTAGTGGTTATGAATCGGGCTGTGAACCGCAAAGTCAGCAGTTAGAAACTACCAGCTGTTCCACAGGAGAAAGATGAGGCTTTCTGCTCCAGTGAAGACTTACAGCCTCGGAAACCCTATACAGGGTTGCTCTGAGTTGGAATGGACTCCTCAGCACATAACCACCACCACTTGGGATTTGTTGTTGTTAAGTGCCATCCAGGCAGTTCTAACTCTTGGAAACCTTGTAAATGTTTCCTAGGAGTGGCTGGTGAACTTGAGGACTTCTGGTGTGGCTCTGTAGGATCAGTTCTGGACTGCAAACCACAAGGTCAGCAGTTCAAACCCAACAGCTGCTCTTCAGAAACCTTATATAAGGTCATTATGAGTCAGAACCGACTTGACAGCACTTAACAACAAACTTCTGGTTTACACTGACCTTGCAGTCCAGTGCATTATCCTACAGCACCACACAATGATAAAAATTTCCATCTCCATGTCTTCTAGATAGGGTGAGAAGGAAAATAGGGAGAGAAAATTTAGGTACAAGCTGTTGTTAAATGCCTTCAACACTTAACTCATAGTGACCCTGTGCAGGGTTTCCAAGGAACACCTGGTGGATTTGAACCACTGACCTTTCAGTTAGCACTCGAGTGCTTGTCCTATGGCACTACCCCAAAACATTAAGGTACAAGTACAGAAAAAACATGGTGATTTCATGTGTGCAGAGTAGAAGTGCTCCCCACGGAGTTTTCAAGGCTGTTAGCTTCTGGAACCACATTGCCAGGCTTTTCTTTCAGGTCACTTTTGGAAAGATTTGAACTGTTAACCTTTTGTCTAGTAGTTGAGTGCTTAAGTGCTTGTGCCACCCAAGGACTAATGAATTGGAATTGACTGGGTAGAAATGTGTCTGTTTCATTTTGTTTCTTTATAGAATAAGCAAATGCTTGGAAGTGGGATAGCCAATGGAAAAGAGGCAGGAGAGACTGAATGGACAAGTTCCAAAAGGGGCAATATGGGGAGGAACTATGTACCACACTTGTGGGCTTGCAACTGATACTCTACAAAAAGATGAAGTGAAGTTTTGTAGCAATGATTTTATTGTAGTTGGTTATAAAAGTCATCCAGTTGGGTCCTGGGGAAAGTTGATTATGTGAGGTCAGATGGAAAGCTGGCAATCTCTCTATTCATTTACTCCCAAGACATTTTGAGGGCACAGTTCTAACCAGGAAAAGGAAGAGAGGACCTGGTGGCACAGAGAAAGAGCTTTTCTCCTGTAGAGAAAAGGACAATATGAATATCTTCAGCTGTAAAACAGTACTAGCCCAATGCCCGCATCAAGGGCTGTTGATGGAAGCGAATAAATATGATACATGTGAAAGCGCTCTGTAGGTTATGTGGCAGTGGAAGGGTATGAGTTGGGAACAGTCACATTTGTTGAAGTTTGGGGGACTACCTGTTGATCCTGTCCATGCCCAGGTCAGTGACTACTCCTGCACCACTGACTATCAGGATAACCAGGTCTTGGAAATGGCCCACAACCTGCAGTCCAAGAGTCCCAGTGCCCTTCCTTCATCCTATGAAGCCCCAGCCTTCAACCTACTTCGCCTGGAGCTGGAAGGAGCACAGAAGTTGGTGACTCAACTTAAGGCCAAGGGAGGATTGAGTAGGTTGGAGGGTCTCCTCAATCAACTCCAGGGCCAGGTAGGTGGATGTGCCTCCCCTCAGTAATTTTCTGTCTCACAAAAACCCACTTGTCTGACAGTTACCAAAACCACTTCTTTCTGTGGGAGAAGCTCCCAAGCTGTTTATTTTGGTGGACTTTTATTAAGAACCCTGCAACCCACATCTTCATCTCATTTCTTTAGGTGGCAAATGCGAGCTATACCCTCAAGCTTGTGGGTGACTCTGACCAGCGTAGCTTCCATTCTCTGCGCCAGGAGGTGAATGTCCTTGAAGGCCAACTGAGTGAGTGTGAGAGATACAGGGAGCAAGACCAGGCCTCCAGTCACTCTGGCTCATCCCTGCCCCCTGGTGAGGCTCCAAACTGCATTTAGTGAGCTCTTCTCTCTCAAGGACTGGATTGTGAGTGCAGGGTTGGCTATGGTCTAGTGAGGAAAGTGAAGTGAAGATCCTGATAGGGAAGAAATACTTCCCATTCTTGTTTGATACAATCTCACATGTGGGTATACCCATAAATTAAGTTAAGCAAAATAGAATTGCTACTAGGGTTCCACTTCATACATGCATGTATATATGTCTCTTATCAGTGGATGACTGAAAACATGTTCTCTCGGTAATATACTTGTCTTAGTCACATTAAGTTGTCTTCAAAAGAATGGTCAAATCAAAAGAGTACCTTCTGAGGGGATCTGCTGGGTCAGTTAAAATCTAAGCCAAGAGAGGTCAACTCAAAGTCATGGAGACTATTTTATAGCGCTCCCAAAGTGGAAATCAAACAATGTTTTGCATTAGGCAAATCTGCTGCACAAGATCTTCTTAAAGTGTTGAAGAGCAAAGATGTCAGCTTGAGGACTAAGGTGGGCCTGACCCAAGCCATGATATTTTTAATAACCTCATATGCCTGTGAAAGCTGGACAGTGAATAAGGAAGACCATGGAAGAATTGATGCTTTTGAGTTATGGTGTTGGAGAATATTGAAAGTGTAATGGGCTGCCAAAAGAACCAACAGATCTGTGTTGGAAAAAGTACAGCCAGAGTGCTCCTTGGAGGCCAGGATGGCCACACTTCATCTCTCATACTTCGGACATATTGTCAGGAGGGACCAGTTGCTAGAGAAGGATATCATGTTTGGTAAGGTGGAGGGTCAGAGAAAAGAGGAAGACCCCCAGTGAGATGGATTGGCACAGTGACAGCATCAGTGGGCTCAAATTTGGCAACAATTGTGAGGTTGGCCCAGATCGGGCAGTGTTTCATTCTGTTGTGCATAAGGTCGCTATGAGTCATTACTGACTTGATGGCACCTAACAACAATGACAACAACAATCTTGATAAATTTTCTCAAAGCACACAGTATGATAATGGAAGCTTATCATAAAGACATTTTAAGAAAATTGAGAACTTTGTTGGCGAAAAAAGGCCAGGAAATTCGCATTGAGAAACTTTTTCCATAATGACAATGCACTTGCCCATTCTTCTAGGGTAGTGAGAGCTGTCTATGAGAATGCAATTGAGAAATCTTACCTTGTCCATTCTACAGTACTATCTTCACCCTTCAGACTTATTTTTCTCCCCCAAACTATGAAACATTGAAAAGGGACATGATTTGAGTACCTTGTTGTTGCTTTTGTTAGGTGTCATTGAGTCAGCACCAACTCAGCGACCCTATGCACAGTAGGATGAAACACTGCCCAATCCTGGGCCAACTTCACTACTGTTGCCATGCTTGAGTCCATTGATGCTGCCACTTGGCCAATCCATCTCTTTGGGGTCTTCCTCTTTTTCTCTGACCCTCCACATTACCAAACATGATATTCTTCTCCAGTGACTGGTCCCTCCTGACAATATGTCTGAAGTTTGAGAGACGAAGTTTGGCCATCTTGGCCTCCAAGAAGCACTATGGCTACACTTCTTCCAAAACGGATCTATTGGTTCTTTTGGCAGCCCATGGCACTTTCAATATTCTCCTCCAACACCATAACTCAAAAGCATCAATTCTTCTACAGTCTTCCTTATTCACTGTCCAGCTTTCGCATGCATATGAGGTTATTAAAAATACCATGACTTGGGTCAGGCACACCTTAGTCCTTAAGCTGACATCTTTGCTTAGGGATGTAAAAATTACTATTTTGTTGTAGTGTAAACTGAGGAATGCAGAATTCTTTGGGGAAGAGTTAGAGACAGGAACATTGCCATCAGAAGTATGTATAAACCTAGATGGAGATGTTGAGAAACAATAACTTCACATTTTGATATTTCTGTTTAATAGAGTTCTCTATGATTTGGTGGCAACAATTTTTACCTTATCCTTGTACATGAACATATAAGCACACCCGTTAGATATACACACTAAACTCTATTCAAAATTGTACCAATTTATGGACTTATTATGTGCACTCAGATGTATATACACTCAAATGTACATATGGCAATTATACTTTCAGAATGTCATCTCTGTGGATTGTGTATTTCACACCCAGTAACTTGCCTGCTCACCTTTTCAGGTTCCTGTGCTCATGGAGGCCTCCAGAAAGTCAGCAGACCCCTTGTGGTGCGCCTCAATTGGAGAGGCTTTTCATACAAAGCAGGTGCCTGGGGCCGAGACTCAGCCCCTAATCCAGTCTCTTCCCTCTACTGGGTGGCCCCTCTGCGTGCAGATGGCAGGTGAGTCAAGGATGAGCTCTGTTCTTTACTCAGGTTCATCCTAAATGTACCCTGTCCCCATCCCAGATTTGTCTTTTGTGGTCCTAGCCTGGCTTTCTCTTCTTTCAGGGATATCCATGGAATAACCTACTGTATAGGCCTGACAGTTTACTTCTAATGCTTGTTTCCTGGTCAAGGATGGCCATTGTTTAGACATTTTTAATACCATGCTAAGCTAAAACTAGTTCTATCTAATCTGAGTCTATCTCAAAAGCAACATTTTCTAGATCTGAGCTTGAGAATTCCAACTTTCTGCTCACTAAATGTAGTGATTATGAATCAGACTGCAAACTGCAAGATCAGCAGTTCGAAACTACCAGCTGTTCAGTAGGAGAAAGATGAGGTTTTCTGCCCCTGTAAAGATTTACAGCTTCAGAAACCCTGTACAGGGTCGCTATGAGTCGGAGACAACTCCATGGCACATAACTACTACCACCACCAAAAGCTTAATTCTAGCATCCTAGAGGGTGCGTTAATAAATATTCCCATCCTGGCTTGTGACTTGGAGTCAAACAGATAAAAATTTGAATCATATTATCAGGAAGGACCAGTTGCTGGAGAAGGATATCACATTTGGTAAGGTGGAGGGTCACAGAAAAAGAGGAAGACCCCCAATGAGATGGATTGGCCAAGTGGCAGCATCGATGGACTCAAGCATGGCAACAGTAGTGAGGTTGGCCCAGGATTGGGCAGTGTTTTGTTCTGCTGTGCATAGGGTCGCTATGAGTTGGTACTTACTCGATGGCACCTAACAACAACAACTATCACTTAAGTGAACTTGGAGAAACAAGTTGTCATCTTGGACTCATTGTTAATTATTTGTAAAGTTAAGATAATTAGACATATGAGGTCATGTGAAGTTACATAGTAAAATGTTGGCAATGTAGTAGGTATAAGTAAATAAAAGAAAAAATATACAATAAAATTTTAATAAAAGAAAAAAAAAGCCAAAATAAATCAATGAATGAGCCCTTCAATAAACTGGCAGCGTGGTTAGGGAGGTAGGCACAACTCACAGGGAGAATGCAAAAGCATTAAGGCCTAAGTGAGTAAAGGGCATAGGAAGAGGTGATGAGTGTGGGTTGAACCAGCTGTGCAAAAGCCTCAGTTAGTCATTGTCAGTGAATAAAGACTGTTGTTGTAAAGTGGCATTCAGTCAGTTCTGATGCATAGTGACCCTGTATGGGATTTGAACTGTCCACTTTGAAGTTACCAGTCCTGTGCTTATCCTACAGTGCCACACCAATGCTCCTAATGAAGGTTAGTGTTATTGATAACAGTTAACAGTTGCTGTTAAGTAGACTTTGACTCATGGAGATTAGGTCTGTCAGAGTAAAACTATGCTCCACAGGGTTTAGGAAAATGGTTGATTTTCCCATTGAAATAGATCATTAGGCCTTTCTTCTTAAGTATGTCGAGGTGGACTTGAACCTCCAACTCCTTGTATATGATACCCAGGGGGAGCTCCACTGCTGATAATCCCTATGAGTCTTACAGACACTGCAGCCCCGGAGTACAGTTAAGCACCTTTGTTTTGTTCTTGTTTTAATCATCTCAAAATCTCTGTAAGCAAAACAAAGCAGGACTTACTATGACAATGAAGAGCAAAAATAATGATAGCTCAGGAATAATTCAAGAAACTTTGCAAAGTCACATCATGAGCATAAATCTCCCTGAATAATGGTTCAGAAGAGCTCTAACACTTGCGTCTTAAGGAAGTGTAAGACAGTGGAGTATAGACACAGGACAATGCCCATAAGAAGAGTATCTATTATTTGTACAATTGCTCACTCTGAGACAAAAATTCATAATGTGTTGTTTTATTAGCATTTTCTTAGTCAGTTTTGACAACAAATGAAGATTCTTTTGTTACTACTTGTACAGATTTTAATTATCAGTTGTATCACTTTCAACAAATTATTTAATCTCTCTGAGATCTAATCTTCTAATCTGTGGGGATAAAATCTACTTTACTGAGCTTCTATTTTATATATATATATATATATATATATATAAACACAAATATATATATATTACTTTTTTTTTTAAAGTTTTTTATTGTGAATTGTGTGATAGTGTCATGATTACAGTCTCCTCCGTGCATCATCATTCAACAGTATTTGCTTCTATTACATTTTAAATACATAAACAGATTTATAGTCTAAGCACTGTTGTTGTTGGTATTTTTATCATTATTATTGTATCTGTTCCTCAGAAACCCTATATAGGGTCACTATGTGTCAGAACTGACTCGATGGCACTTAACAACTACTATTTTTTACAGTATTTTGTCCTACTATGTCCTAAAACTCGATTTTAATTCCAAAGCTCTTGCTCTTAATTAGCAGCCGACCCAGACCTTTAAAAACAGTGCATTCTTGGCAACCCTGCTTATTATTGTGACTTGATGATTTTGATGCGTGGTGGCTTGTCCTAGGTACTTTGACTATTATCGACTGTACAAGTCCTATGATGACCTGGTGCTGCTTAAGAACTATGAGGAGCAGAAGATGGGCTATGGCGATGGCAGTGGCAACACGGTGTACAAGAACTTCATGTACTTTAACTACTATGGCACAGGAGACATAGCCAAGGTAGAACTTTCCTCCAACACCCTAGTGTTGCGGCGTCCCTTGCCTGGTGCCACTTACAACAACCGCTTCCCTTATGCTGGTGTGCCCTGGAAGGACATAGATTTCGCTGGTGATGAGAAAGGGCTGTGGGCGCTCTATGCTACTGAGGAGAGTAAAGGTAACCTAGTCGTCAGTCGTCTCAATGCCAGCACCCTAGAAGTGGAGAAAACCTGGCGCACCAGCCAGTACAAGCCAGCCCTGTCAGGAGCTTTTATGGCCTGTGGGGTGCTGTATGCCTTACGCTCCCTTAGCACCCGCCAAGAAGAGATCTTCTATGCTTTTGATACTACCACTGGGCAGGAGCGGCACCTTAGCATCCTACTTGACAAGATGCTGGAAACACTGCAGGGCATCAATTACTGCCCCTCGGACCATAAGCTCTATGTCTACAATGATGGATACCTGATTAATTATGATCTGACTTTCCTGACACTGAAACAGAAGTCACCAAGACCACTAGCTAAAAGGCCTTCTGGGGTCCGTGCCCCACTTAAGCCTGTCAAATCCAACAAATCCTTCAGGCTGTGAGGCTCCAGGGCTGGGCAGGTCATTGGTGCAAGGGTATTCTCCTCCTCACTTCCAGGTGGAACACTCCCCCAGATGATAATCAGTCCTGATTGGAAGAAATTGATTCTGTCTAGTTAGTTCATAATGTAATTAATATCTAATTCATCATATTAATCACCCCTTAAATAATGGGTGGATGGATTTGATTGGGAAACAAATAAAAAAATCAGCTTGATATCTTGGTATATGTGAGTCTTTTTTTTTTTTTCTGGTGCTTTGGAATCTGATATTCCTGTTTTGGAAATTAAGACTTCTACACATTCATTCTATACATTTGAAGACTAGACAATTCTATGATGCTGTGACCCAGATTGTTAAGAATTTTCTCAGACTGGCAGCATCTGGTTCCAGTGCAGAAGATCCAGAGAAACTGGTTATTAGGGTAAAAGATGGAAGTTCATTCTCCTAACTCTTCTCTTCTGTGGGGTGAATAGACAGAAAAGGGGTGGTCTTGGCCTGAAAATCCCTGTTTCTCTGTTATGTCTCAATCTCATTTTTAAGTACAATTAAGAGAGGTACCTAGGCCTGAGTCCTGCTCTAGAAGTTAGTAACTGGTCAGTTAGCCTGAGGGGGTTCTAACATGGATTGGGCTAGATGTCCAACCTTCCTCGATCAAGAATCCTTTGATGTCATAGCAATAACTCTCCTGGTCTGTTTTCTTTGCTCATGTTCAACGCACTGAGAATATAGGATTCCAGATTCTCTGCTTGCCACTTCTCTGTCTGCATAGAACACCTACCCACTAGGCCAGTGATTAGGACATTCAGGAATTTGACTCTGAAGTCCTCACAGTCATACAGGGTATACCAGAATATTTTACAAACACTGTCTCATAAATACACGTTCACACACACATATACTCACAAATGAACATATACCTTCCACTCCTGAATATCTACTCTTCTCATCTAAACCCAAACATCAACACAGGTATAAATATATATTTGAACATATCTATTGTTAGGGAATTCAAATTCATCAGCTTCCCAAATAAAATTAATGCACAATCCTTCAAATTTGCATGGCAATGAGAATCTGGCTTTTAAGGACCCTGGCCATGTTTCCTTAAGAATCTCAATCAGTGAACATTTTTACCCCTCCTCCTTTATTATAGACATTTTGACCCAAAGGTGGACACTAAAGATGAGGCTGGGACACTGAAACAAATCATTCTAAAATTTCTGTTAGCATAGCATGTAGGAGAGACTGAGGCATATCAGGGTTAAGTAAAAAATGTATGGCTATAAATTCACAAAAACCTTTACTCAACAAAAAATTTTAATGTAGCCCCCAGTAGCTGCTGCTGATGACAGAGGGTCAGGTCCTGGTGCTTGGTGGCTGAAGCTATCTCCTGAGACACCCACAGTCATTGTTGTCAAGCAGGTGCTGCTGAACTGAAAGGTGGTGGCTGTGTACCGCCATGATATCAACATTTCTGGCAACTTCTGCACCAATGAGTTGAAGTATCCAGTTTTCCTCCACAAGCACATGAATATTACCCTATTCCTTGGCTCATATTACTTCTATGCCCCCAGTCGCATCTTTTAATGGTCTGTGCAAGGCATGCTACTTCACAAGACCAAACATGGTTAGGCCTCAATGTGTTTGACAGGATACTGTCCCCACCATGACAGGAAAAATCAGATGGTGGTTCCTGTCCTCAAGGTTGTACGTTTCAAGCCTATGTGTAATTTGCCTATTTGGGCTGCCTAGTGCAGGAAGACTGGAAGCATGAGGCAGTAATGGCCACCATGATGAAGAGGAAAGAAAGAGAAGGCCAAACTCCATTACAGGCAGAAGCAGCGATTTGTGAGGCTGTGGAAGCAGGCCTAGAAGAACTTTGAAAAGTTCGACAAATACACAGAGGTTCTCAAGACCCATGGACTCCTTGTCTGGCCTTATCCTTCCTCTGTCACTGTCCTGGGACATGGGAACCCCTTGGCTACAACCAGTGTAGGGTTGTGCAGAAAGCACATGGGCCTAGCTTATGGTCACTGTTCCCATTTCAGAAAGACCATTCTCTAAAGAGTTGGAAGCTACTAATTTGTTATAAATTTACATAAATAGGTACCAGGGACAACTAGTCACTTCTCTTGTGAGAAATTTTGCAAAAAATGAGCTGGAAAACTAATTGCAAAGAATCCTAAATTATAAATGGGGCATTTTCTAAGAAATTCTGAGTGGTATTAACACTACATAGCTGTAAGAATGTCCAAAGAGTTTATGTTGGACCAGGTGCTCCTGGGTTTTAGAAAGGGTATTTATAAAGACAGATTGGGAGGCAATGATACTGAAAGACCAAAAGGCACTGCCCTGGCTACTTCCTTCTCTTTTGTAATTCAAAACTAATAAGTTGTTTGTAAATAAAACAACAAAAAATTCAAAATGAGAAGCTATTATTTCTCAACATATCCTCCATCAAGGTCAATACACTTTGGAAAGCCATGTTTCTACCTCTCTTAATCCTGGTGTGCACTGTGGGTTAATGTACTGGACTGCAAAGTCGGTTTGAACTGCAAGGTCAGGAGTTCAAGCTTACCAGCCACTCCTCAAAAACCCTATACAGGGTCACTATGGGTCAGAACCAAACTGATAGCACTTAACAACAATAACAACAACATCAATTCTTCCTCAAAGAATTCTGTGCTCTTTGATTTACACCACCTCAAAACAATAGTTTTGGAATCCTTGAGAAACTCAGATTGTGTTCATTTTCAAAGTTCTTTTGAGTTTTGGAAATAAAAATCTGGAGGTCAAGACCAGGGCTTTAGGGTGTATGGGATAAAGTTTCCCAACAAAATTGTCATATGACAGTCCTTGCTACTCACAAAAAAATGAGCATGTACATGGTCACAGTGGAAAACTGAGATTTGGGACAGTTTTCTTGGTCCTTTTCTCACTGGAAAATTTTCAATTTTCTTAAAACTTTTTTTATGATAAGCTCCTGTGATCATCTTGTATCCTTTGAGGAAATCTATCAAGATTACCCCATTGGAATCCCCAAAGCAAAAATCCAAACAACTGTTGCCATTACCTTCTGAGATGATTTCTATTGAATTTAATTGGTCCAGCAGATCACCTTGGAAGCAACTATTGTATTGACCTTGTTTTTGCATGCACGCTAATAAATGAGACTAAGACAAGAATACTGAGAAAACATGTCTTCAACCATCGGCTGATCCCAGAGACATAGTTACATGCATTTTGTGTATATAATAAACCTGAGCATGTATGAATGAGGATCCAGTTAGCTATGTATTTTTACTTAGTCTGTGCATAAATGAAAAATAATTTGTAATGAATGACTCATCTTTAATTTGGAATGCCCTACTCCTGCTTCTTAGGGCCAAAGACATCTAGCCACTGAAAACCTTCTGAATCACAGTGGAACGTTGTTAGCTATAGTGCTGGAAGATGAGCCCCTCAGGTTAAAAGGCCCTCAAAAATGCAACTGTGAAAGAGCTGTCTCCTCAAAGTAGAGTCAAGTGTAATAACATGAATGAGCAAAGTTTGGGAGACACAACCCAAAATGAGAAGAAAACAACTGCAAACATCTATTAATAATCAGAATGTTAAAGGTACAAAGAATGAATCTAGAAAAATTGGAAGTTGTCAAAAATGAAATGGAACACATAAAGATCAATAGTCTAGGCATTAGTGAGCTGAAATGGACTGGTATTGGCCATTTTGATAATCATATGGTTTCTTAAGTCAGGAATGGCAAATTGAAGAGTAACAGTATAGCATTAATTGTCAAAAAGAACATTTCTGAAGTATAAAGCTGTCACTGATAGAATAATATCCATACACCTACAAGGAAGATCAGAATCCTGGTGTGGTTCTATAGGATAAGCACTGGACCACAATGTTGTTTTGAAGTGTAAGGTCAGTGGTTCAAACTCACCAGCAGCTCCTCAGAAACCCTATACAGGGTTCACTATGAGTAGGAATCACATTGATGGCCCTTAACAACAACAAGGAAAACCAGCTAATACAACTATTATTCAAATTTATGTACCAATCACTAAAGCCAATGATTAAGAAATTGAAGATTTTTTTTCAGCAGAAATTGATCAAACATGCAATCAAGATATATTCATAATTACTCGTGATTGGAATGCAGAAGTTGGAAACAAAAAGGAAGGATCAGTAGCTTGAAAATATGGTCTTGGTTATAGAAATGAAGCTAGGGAGTTCATGATAGAAGTTTGCAAAACCAACGACTTCTTCATTGCAAATATCATTTTCCAGCATTTTAAATGGTAACTATACACATGGGCCTCACCAGATGGAATACCCAGGAATCAAATTGACGACATATATGGGAAGAGACAATGGAAAAGCTCTATAACATCAGCCAAAACAAGGCCAGAGGCCGACTCTGAAACAGGCCATCGATTTTTCATATACAAGTTCCGGCTGAAACTGAAGAAAATTAAAACAAGTGTGTAAGAGCCAATATATGAACTTGAGTACATCTCACCTAAACCTAGAAACCATCTCAAGAACAGATTTGATGTATTGAACACTAATGACCAAAGCCTTGAGTAGTTGTATGATGGCATCTAGAACATCATACATAAAGAAAGCGAAATATCATTAAAAAGACAGGAAAGAAAGAAAAGACCAAAATAGATGTCAGAAGCAACTCTGAAACTTGCTCTTGAATGTAAAGCAGCTAAAGCAAACAGAAGAAACACTGAAGGAAAAGAGCTGAAAGGAAAATTTCAAATGACAACCGCAGAAAACTAAAGTATTATAATGAAACATTCAAAGACCTGGAGCCAGAAAGCCTAAAGGGAAGAACGTTCTTGTAATTTCTCAAGATGAAAGAACTGAAGAAAAATTAAAGCTTCGACTTGCGATATTGAAGGATTCAATGAGCAAAATATTAAGCCATGCAGAAAGCATCAAAAGAAGAACTGTATCAAAAAGAATTGGTTGATGATGTTCAGTTATTTCATGAGGTAGCATATGATCAGGAACTGATATATTGAAGGAAAAAGTCCAAACTGCACTGAAGCATTAGAAAAAAAAAAAAAAAAAAAATCACATGGCTCCAGGAATTAATGGAATGCCATCTGAATGTTTCAACAAACTGATGAAGCACTGGGCGCACTCATTGTTGTTGTGAAATGCCATTAAGTGAGTTCCTACTAATAGCGGCCCTGTATACAGCGTCTGAGGAGCAGCTTGAACTGCTGACCTTGTGGTTAGCTGTCCAGGGATTATCCTCCAATGCCACATCAGTACTTCAAAACACTCATGAGTCTATGCCACAAAATTTTGAAGACAGTTGTCTGGCCAATCAACTGAAAGAGCTCTATATTTGTGCCCAAACCAAAGAAAAGTGGCCCAACAGAATGCAATAATAAAATAATATCACATGCAAATAGAATTGTGCTGAAGATAATAATAATTAAAAAAAAAAAAAAAACATGCACAGAAAAATAGTTGTAGCAGTACATCATCAGAGAGTTGTTAGAAATTCAAGTCAGATTCAGAAGAGGACATATAATGAGGGATAACTATCATTTACTTATGTCAGATGGATCTTGGCTGAAAGCAGAGAATACCAGAAAGATGTTTGCTTTTCTTTTATTGACTATGCAAAGTATTTGTGTGAATCATAGCAAACTATGGATGGATAACAGTGTCAAGTTTGGAAATTCTGGAATATTTCATTGTGTTCATTCAGAACCTGTACACAGAACAAAGCCAGTCTATTCAAAGAGAAAAAGGAGATACTTAACAAAAGTGTGCATCAGGATTATGTCTTATTAGTATACTTATCCAGTCTGTATGCTGATCAAATAAACTGGGAAGATGGGTTATATGCAGAAGGACATGGAATCAGGATTAGAGGAAGGCTCATTAACAACCTACTATTTGCAGATGATACTTTTCTTGCTGAAAGTGAAGAGTGGTGGAAATACGTAGTGATGAAGACCAAAGCCGTGGATATTAAGAAAACACAAATCTGCATAACTGCACCAATAGACAATATCATGATAAATGGAGAAACTCTTAAAATTGCCAAGGATTTCACTTTATTTGGATCTACAATCAATGCTCATAGAAGCAGCAGTCAAGAAATCACGTGACACTTTGCATTGGGCAAATCTGCTGCAAAAGACCTCTTCAGATAGTTAAAGAGCAAAGATGTCAGTTTGAGGTATTCTAACCAAAGCTGAAATATTTATAGTAGCCTCTTATCTATGTAAAAGCTGCACAATGAATAAGGAAGACCTGAGAAGATTTTTTTGCCTTTGGATCATGGTGTTGGCAAAGAATATTGAAAGTTCTATGGACTGCCAGAATAGCAAAGAAATCTGTCTTGGAAGAAATACAGCCAGAATGCTCCTTAGAAGTTAGGATTTCGAGACTTTACCTCAAGCACTTTGAACATGTTAATAGGGAAGAACAGAATCTGGAGAAGGATATCATGCTTGGTAAAGTAGAGGGTCAGTGAAAATAAGGAAGACCATCAGTGAGATGGACTGACACAGTGACTTAAAAAGTGGGCTCAAACAACAAGTAGAATTTTACTGCAGGCAAATTTGTGAGGGTGGTTCTGGAGTAGACAATTTTTCATTCTGTTGTACGTAAGTTCACCATGAATCAGAACAGATTTGATGGCATCTCATTCCAACAACAATTGTTACTGTTGTCGAGTGCCATTGAGTCAGTTCTGATTTATAGCGACGCTGTATAAGGTTTCTAACAGTGGCTGGTGGGTTTGAACTGCTGACCTTGTGCTTAGCAATCCGGTGCTATGCTACAGATCCACACAACAGTGGATCCCCCAAACATCCTCTTTCCCCAGCCAGTCTTGTGTTGGCAGGGACTGAAGCTAGAGCTGACATCACAATATCTCTTTTCTGACAAGTAGATGAGACTGATGGGTGTGGCAGGGTGAGAGGCCACCCTGGGAAGAGTTAGCACCACTTAGTTCATCCTGTACCAAGTATGAATCAGTAGCCAAGACAGGTCCCAGCTGGGTCACATCTGGAGAGCTCGGGTGGGGGTATACCACCACAAAGTATCTGGCCCCAGCCCAGTCACTCATTCATTTTTGGAGAACAAGGAAACTAATCAGTGACCTGGGAATACAACTCCTGAGACAAAGGCCAGCAGAAATATTTGGCTGCCTTCACCCCTTCTGCCCCTGCATCTGCTGCTCCCCATCTGTACACCCATTAAGGTCCATGCCGCATGTCACCGCCCGAACCCTCAGGATGGCCCCGAGTGGGTGTCCTATGAATCTGCTTTCGGACAAGAATATCTCTTCAAATGTCACTCGGGTAACTGTGAAGACATCAGGCAAGCAGCAAGACTTTATGGTAGCAGATGATACCTTGGTGAGGCAGTTCAAGGAGAAACTATCAGCTCATTTCAAATGTGAAATGGACCAGTTAGTGCTGGTATTCATGGGTCGACTTCTCAGAGACCATGACACACTGAGCCAGAGGGGCATCCTGGATGGCCACACCATCTACCTAGTCATCAAATCTAAGCATGGCCCTCAATCCGTAACCCATTCCTTCAGGAAGTTGCCATGCGATGAGCCTGATAAGAGGGATGGAACTATCAAAGGAAACAGCATTGGGTTGCATCAGCCTGCTAGCATGAGTCAAACACCATTGGAACCACCCTTCTTTGTTAAGCCTGAAATGTCCAAGGTAAATATTCAGAACCTGGAAGTGGACAGTCCTGGGCATATGGCACAGATGCTGGATAATCCTAGCATCCAGCAACTTCTCTCCAACATGAATCTCATGAGGCAGTTTATCTCAGAACTTCCAGAGATGCAACAACTGATGCAGCAGAACCCAGAGGTTTCCCAAATCCTTGACAATTCTGAGATATTATGGCAGACTCTGGAACTGGCCAGGAACCTTGCCGTAATCCAAGAGATAATGCAGATTCAACAACCTTCACAGAGCCTTGAACATTCACAGAACCCACAGCTCCATCTGGGCTTAGAGACAATACCAAGTGAGGACAATGTCTTGAGTCAGAGCCATGCTGGTTTCAGTGATCAAATACCCAATAACTTGCATGATATCTTTGGGAATAACCTTTCCAAAGTTCTCCTGCCAGGAAAAGTTCCAGAACATGTCCAGTCTCCACCCTCATCACCGCCATCTCAGGAACAGCGGGACCCACTCCCACAGCTTCCTACAACCCGAGTCATTTATACCAGTTCATGCGGTTTATCATCAGCCAATACCACCCCCAGCAGAATGAACCATACTGCCAAGGTTAATGCTGCTACAGCTTCCACTAAGGACAGAAGCCACAAGTGTGCAATTCAGCAGCCAGTTGAAGTGCCAGCCCTACCCAGCATGATCACCCAGCAAGAGCAGACAGAAAGTAAGGATGACATCTCTCTAAGTGACTCAGATCAGAGACTGGAGGATGATCTGCAGTTGCTGGATGAACAGACCAACTCTCAGATTACAAGAAACGTGATGCAGTTGCTAATGAGCGACCCTTGCCTAGCAGCCCACATGATGTTGTTCATGAGTATGCCCCAGCTGAGTGAACAATGGAGGCAGCATATGTCCACATTCCTACAGCAGACGCAGCTTTCAGACTTGCTGGTAACCCTAGCCAACCCTAAGGCATTGCAGGCAATACTGCAGATTGAACAGGGTCTCCAGCTATTGGCCACAGAAACTCCTGTTCTTCTACCCTGGGTTGCACCCTACCTTTGGGGCCTAGGTTGGCTTCCTGGCCCCAGCTGCAACTTCTCTGACATGGCTCCCTGGTCATGGGATGTGCCAGACATGATCGACCCCAAAGGGCCTGAGTTTTGCCACAAATCTGAAGCAGTACTGCAGATGTTACACTCTGAAGACTCCGCCCACTCTCTACAAGCCCCTGAAATTCGCTTCAGCAGGCAGATGGAATCTCTGCAGGCCATGGGCTTTGGAAACCATCATGCCAATCTGCAGGCACTCATCGCCACTGAGGGAGACACCAGTGCTGCTCTCTGGAAACTCAAGAGATCCCAGGGATTCTAATCACCGTGCTTACCTACTTTCTTGTTACCTGTTTGTCGATCCATTTTTTTTTTTTTTTGCCTCACTTGCCTTCTCTACTTCTTTGGATGCATCCAGCCAGCAAGAGCCCTGGGGCAGGAGAAAACCACCAATGCTTTCCCTATTGAGTAACAAGTCATTGACCTTGGCTAGATCTGTCAATAAAATGGCTACACATACTTCCCCCATCTGAGGTTTGATTTTTGTTTCCTTCCTCATTAAGTAATTAGCTGTGTGTGATGCTTTTGTCTAACCTACCATACATACATACATGAACACATGCACATGCCACATACATATTAATAGAGATAAAGGGATCATAGTTTCACAGAGAACCAAATGTATATATATGAAACTATGTTCACATACATAAGAACATGCATGCACAGGCCCAGATAACTGTACAAAATACACAAGTTCACATGCAACACAGATTCACATATATGAGCACATATAAAGCCAAAACAGAGAATTATGCAAGCCATGTATAAACACAGATATACACAAAACCAGAAATGCATAAACAGAAACATATAGAAAAACACAGCCACAACATACGTATATAAAAGGGGAAATTTTATAGATAAACTTAGATATTCATCCACAAGATTGCCTTACTTGTTTACTCAAATTCAGTGAGTCTGGAAGCGAAAGAATTGCCTGGTAGGCCAGAGTAGGAGGAACCCATAGATCAGCCAGGTCCTAAAGAGTGTTTATCTTCACAGAAGCCTGTTGCTAATCATCAATGCTACGATCGTACAATTCAATACTAACACCCTGTTTGATAACCTACCTGTCAGATGGTTTTGATTTTTACTAAATTTTTTCTCAGTAAACAGCCACTTGATTTCCTGCATTCTTCTAGGGTATAATAATGATGATGTAAAAGAAAATCTTTATGTCATTCTGGTCCCCTCTCTCACATCTCAAATTCTATTCACGAATCCATTAATACTTTGAAAATATGTTCAGACTCCATGGTTAATGTTGAATTAGAGAGAAGACAAGGACATAGGTTGTTTGGAAAAAAGAGTCCTGATTGGGATTTAGCTGAATTTGGGTCTGAATGAAGAAACAGGACTGAGAGGTCTTTGCTAACATTTACCACATAACAGGTTGTATGGAAGCAAGACTTGGCCTAGACTTGGCCCTCCTCTGAAGACAATTGAGGTATAAAGGTAGGAAAGTTAAAGGTGATGGAGGACTTTCCAGAGATCCAGAGAACCTTGGAGGAATCTCAAAACTCCATCGTATGAGGCTGTGATGTCAGTGCTGAGGTCACAGAGGTGACCTGATGGAGTGGGTTCCGGCTCAGAAGGTCTCAGGGGTGCCTGTGCAACAAGATGAGGGTGGTTTGGAGTCCTGCATAAGAGGACAGACGGGTCACAGCTGATTGGTGTGTATTCCCCAAACAGTCCTTCTTGCATTTCCTTATCACTCATTAACTGCACATCTTTTCCCCAGAGCCCCATGTCTCTTCCCTAACCCCAACATCTCTCAACCCATTATTCCCCATAAGCATTCTCCTAGGCACTTCCCATTCCCTTTCATGCAAATCCTGCAGCTTTCCCGAGCTCAAGACCCCAGACCTTCTTGCTTACCTTTCCTACTTTTGCCATTGCCCACAAGGATGATCTTGGTTTCATCCTCATTCCCCCAGCTGTGTCCCCACAGACCTGGATCTCCTGCTGCCCACCATGGCCAAAAGTGGAGAGACCCTGCCACAGGGCAACCCAGCAGCAGCCCAGGACCCCCACCTCATCAAGGTGACAGTGAAGACGCCCAAGGCTAAGGAGGATTTCTCAGTTACAGACACATGCACCATCCAGCAGTTGAAGGAAGAGGTATCCCAGCGCTTTAAAGCCCACCCTGATCAGCTGGTCCTAATCTTTGCTGGCAAGATCCTCAAGGACCCTGATTCTCTGGCACAGTGTGGAGTGCGAGATGGCCTCACAGTGCACCTGGTCATCAAGATGCAGCGGCGGCCCATGGGTACTCCGTGCCCAGTTGCTCCAGTCCCTGCCCCAGCCCCAAACCCTGGATCACTTCCCCAGCCAAACTCCATTTTCCCATCAGACGGGCCTCCCACTTTCAGCTTAGGTACCCTCACAGGCCTCAATGGGCTGGGCCTGGCCTCTGGTAGCTTCTCTGACCAGCCAAGCTCATTTATTTGGCAGCATGTTTCCGTGCCTGAGTTTGTGGCTCAGATCATTGATGATCCTTTCATCCAGGGTCTGCTGTCTAATACGAGCCTGGTGCGGCAGCTGGTTCTTGACAATCCCCACATGCAACAGTTGATCCAGCAAAACCCCGAGATTGGGCATATTCTTAACAACCCTGAAATCATGCGGCAGACACTGGAGTTCCTGCGCAATCCTGCCATGATGCAGGAAATGATGCGCAGCCAGGACCGGGCCCTCAGTAACCTGGAAAGCATCCCTGGTGGCTATAATGTACTTCGTACCATGTACACAGATATTATGGACCCGATGCTTAATGCAGTCCAGGAGCAGTTTGGTGGCAACCCCTTTGCTACTGCCACTAATGCTGATACCACTGCCGGCAACAGTCAACCTTCAAGAACTGAGAACTGTGACCCTCTCCCCAACCCTTGGGCTTCCACATATGAAGGCTCAGGGGGTAGGCAAGGAAGGCAGCCTGGGGACCAGAATGTATCTGAAACTAGAAATGGGGTCTCAAACTTTCCGGGTACTATAGGGCTCTATGACTATCTTCAACAATTATCTGAGACTCCTCAGTCCATTGGAACCTACCTGCAGGGAAATACATCCTCCCTCAGTCAGGAACCATGCCCACCAGGAAACCGAGTCCTTCCAACTTCATCCTCATCTCAGGAACCTGGGTCAGGCCAGTCAGTCTCCAAAGAGTCAGTAGCCATCAAAGGAAATTCCTCTTGCAGAGCTTTCCTGGGATATTCCACAGAGAGCAGTACTGGGCAAAGTGGAGGCCAAGATGGGGCAGGGAAGGGCTCCACTGGCCACAGTACCAATATGCCTGATCTTGTCTCAGGGCTAGCAGATTCTGCTGAAAGGGCCCCATTAGTTCCTTCATCATCTTCCCCTATGACAACCACCTCTGGAGTCCCTGAACCTACTTGGCTGCCACCACCAACTTATTCAAGACCTTTAAGAACAGCTGACCTGAATCAGGATGCCCAGATGCAGGAGGAGATGCATCAGCAACTTCCACTGATGCTGCACCTTCAGGCAGCCGTGGCAAACCCCCGTGCCATGAATGCCCTCTTGCAGATTGAGCAGGGTCTGCAAATCCTGGCGACAGAAGATCCGCGCCTCCTGATCTGGTTCATGCCTTGCCTAGCAGGACTGGGGAGTATGACAGGAAGTATAGGTCCAAGAGACGGTACTTGCATGCCTGAGAATCCTCCTCGAGCCCCAGCTCCAGAGGTTCCCCAAGAACAAGGCTCTACTGAGCTGAGCCTCCCTTCAACTCCCTTCCTCCGGATGTTACAAGTTTTAGCTAGTACCAATCACCAGCAGCTGCATCCTGCGTCTCACTTCCAGGTGCAGCTGGAGCAATTGCGGGCCATGGGTTTTCTGAATCCTGAAGAGAATCTCCAGGCACTTATTGCCACGGGGGGTGATTTGGAGGCTGCTGTGGAGAGGCTCAGGCAGTTGTAAGAGCACGAGTTGTTCAGAATGCATCTTTTCCTCTCTGCCTTCTACCCCATACCACTATCCTAGCTTTCCCATTCTTAAATGCAACTGCTGTATGAACCAAATTTACTATGCTACCCTTTACTGCAGAGATAATGTTGTTCCAGAGTCAATGAGGAAGAAATGAGAGCCAGAACTGGGTGGGGGTGCTGTATGACCCAAACACTCCTGCCACTGCATCACATGGGGAACCTATCTGAGCTCTGCTTGTGCCTATCTTGAGATGCAATTACATCCAATTTCCAGTGTCAGCTGTACCCTGAGTGTGATTCTTTGTGGGCTGTGAGAGGGGAGGAAATGTGGTGATAAAGGCTGCCTCTAATGACAAGAAAAGACTTGTAAGGAGAACTACTGGGATCTGAAATGGGAAGGTTCAGAGACATGGAAAACAGAGGAGAGAGGATAGGGTCTTTAAGCAATCCTTCCAAGACTAAGGCCTGTAGACTGTCTGGGGTTCTTCCAGAAGTCACCCAGATTTTGTGTTCCTTAGGAGACGACATCCTTTAACTCTTTTTCGGGATCTCCACCTATCAGTCTGACTACAGGTGAAAAGAGCATCCTTTTTGTCTTTTTTTTTTTTTAAATGCGCATGCAGACTACCCCACAGGTGGCTCTTATTTAAGGATTAGATGCGGAGCCTTGGTGAACGGAGACAGCAGCAAAGGTTTGCTGGGCTCTGAGTTCCTTTAACCTCACTGAGCTTGCAGAGGTACTTTCCCTAGTAACCCACCAGAGGATTCATTTCACTGCCATGGAATCTGCTTATCCTGGAGTTTGTCTTTCTTACAACTCCTAGATCATTTACTCATTCATTCAATTGAAATTGAGGTATTAGAATTCAGTGTGAGCAAATGCTCTCTTATGGTCTGATGAAAGGAAATCATACTCTTAAAATATTTATTAGGTATGAATATAAATTATGCTAAGAGCTATAATTAAAATGTGAACTGAATAACAGGGACTTTATGTGCTCTGGGAGGGGAGAGGGTCAAGGAAGTTGGGGAGTTAATACATTCTAAGTTGAAATGTGGAAAGTGGAAAGAAGTGGGTAAATGGTCTGAAGGAGAAAGGAAGAGAATTCTGGAAAAGACTGTTAAGTATAAAATGGTCAAAAGTGTTAAGATAGAATCAGAACTGACTGTGAGGGTTAGAAATGTAAAGGTAGACATTTTGTAGCAAAAGGAGGGGAGTGGCTGACTTTGCAGTCCAGGAGTGGTGGTACTTGGGACCATCAAAGGAGAAGAGCAGAGTGCGAGACCCTACCCAGAGAAACAGTGACACCAGAGATGGAGGCAGAGATGATGATGTGGAGAGATGGAGCGGCTGGGGACTCTAGACCCAGAGATGGAAAGGGGCTGTATGCTGATGACTAGGGGACAGGCTTGCGGGTTATATACCCTTTGGTTGTTTGATGATGCTTGGAGGGGATTGTAATCATGGCAATGAAATGATATACGATAGGATGAATGTAAAGCTAATGTTCTATGTAAACTACCACACAATTCACAATAAAGTATTAAAAAACAACAAAAAACGTGTTAGGATGGAAGATACACAGCACATGGGAGGTGCCCTCGGCATCTCAGTCTAAATTCCCGTTTGCACTCAAGGGGTCTTTTCTCCCATGGTGCCTCTCTGGTAAAAGTGTTACAATTGATCAAACAAGTGAATCGTGTTTTCCAGTACACAAATGCATAAACCTGTCCATAGGTGCACACTGAGAAGCCCTTAATTTTAGATAAATGCAGAAATACAATGTGTATTCACACTTAGACATGCTTTCACTTGGGCACATTCAAATAAGTACACAAATATGTGTCCCTCCTATGTATATGTGCACAAGCACACATACAAAACAGTCTTAAATTATACTTGTATCACAGAATGGGAATGTAAACGAGAAGGATTAATGCTTTATTCCTGTCAAGGAAAGAAAAGGATCCTTGATGGAGATTCCCAATATGAGAAAAGCACAATGGCTTCTGTTTAAATGTGAGACACCAGATGACGTGAGTTTTTTCAGGGACTGTAAACAAAACAATCTCTGCCTGGAGCCCAGACTACTTAGAGTGGCTTCTCTCTGCCATTTAGCTACTTAGCATGTGGGTGAAGGAGATGACACATGCTTTGGGGGAAAAATTTCTTCCACAGTTTTAGGTTTTAACCTCTGGATGGAGGACATGTAGGTAAGACACTTCTCCAACTCCACCACTTATCAGGAGTGGGGGGTTCTAAATGAAAGACCTAATTGTTCTGGGTGATATTAGGCTACAGGAAGAGGAAAGTCTTGTCTCTAGGTTTCTTGTAACTACTAAAATAAAGTGCTCTAAGAGTTGTGTCTGACTCTGATCTCTAACATCTACTCTTAGAAGGCTAGGTAGGTCCAAGGAAAAGTCTCGGAGAGAAAGGTTGCTGCTTTTGCCTGCCTTCAATCTGGGCAAAAAGAAATCTGAAGGTTTATATGAAGTTAAACCCAATTCAGTAGTACAGCAGGTAGAAACTTGAATTAATTAATTAAGGGAAGAGTTAATATAATGGATTATTTTAGGGCCACATCTTCTTGAGGGTCCTCAACAGCTGATTGGGATCCTATCTCTAGAGTCAGTAGAGACGGAACTCATTGGCTACATGGTGGTGAATCCAGAAAGGGGAGGTTCCTGGGGCAGAGATTATCGTTGTCCTTCACCTAACATCTAATGCACCTGATAGGATCTCAAGAAACGATTAAAGGTTGAGGTGGAGTAAGTGAACTACTGATTGAACAAATGATTCAGAAGACTAGGTAGATATGAATCAAATAGAATATGGCACATAACCAGAATTTGTGACTTGTGGAATATAAAGGCTTCTGGAGTTACAGGGAGAGGATACCCAGAAGGATGAAGTTATTGAAAGGACAGATCTCTTGAGATCAGTCCTTGCTCTGACCCTCACACTCAGCAGTCATTCTTATCCAACCAGTCCCTGCTCTAACCCTCATCAACAATCACCCAAGATGTAACATCTGGGTCTTGAAAGGACAGATTAAGGCAGTTGTGTAGGTAGAAAATAGAAGATATAGGGTCACAGAGCTTTCTGACCCGGCTCTTGGTCAGACCAAGAGATAGGCTAGAAGGAGAAGTGGTAAAGTCTGCAGTGGTGATTTCCAGTCAAGGGTCAAGGAAATAAGAGACAAGTATTATCCAAGGAATAGAAAGACTTCTGTGCATCTGTGGTCCTTTACCTTTTTAAAAAATATATTATCATATTTTTCTGCTGTAAATACATGTCCATATATTTTTTTCTTAGATTTTTTTTTTTGGGGGGGAGGCGGTTATACTACCTACAGGGAGCCCTGATAGCCTAGTAGATTACCAGCTTGACTGCTAATCAGAAGGACAGTTGTTCAAATCTGCCAGCCACACTGCAGTAGAAAGATGAGGCTTTCTGCTCATGTAAAGATTTAGAATCTTGGAAACACTAAACAGGGTTGCTGTGAACTCAATGAACTCAATGGCACACAACCACCAACACCATTACTTACAGGGAACTTGGTGTCTCTGTAGAATAAGTATTGGACTGTGAACCACAAGATTGGCAATTTGAGCCCACCAGCCACACCATGGGAGCAAAATGAGACTTTCTGCTCCCTCAAAGATTTACAGCTTTGGAAACCCTGGACAGGGTTGTTGTGGGTCAGAACTGATTTCCTGGCACTCAACAACAGCAACAATGCTACTTACATTTAATTATGACAGACATATCTGTTCCATGTGTATCCTGATCCAGTTGTGGTCCTGACCAAATGACATTCCAAAAATTGTACTGAATGTAATATTTTATGTCTAAAATAATACCCAACATTTGTGTCTGCTATGTACCAGGCATCTTGGGTTAGACTTTACATGCATAGCCTTCTTATGTCTTTAAAAGAAAGCTGTGAACTACCATTTTTCAGGGGATAAAACCGAGACTTAAAGAGGGTAAATAGCTTGTCAAAGGTTATGAAGTGGTAGAAATGGAATTTAAACATAAAACTATTTTATTTTAGAGTCTAAGCTCTTTTTTTTTCTCTCTCTCTCAAATGGCTTATTGGTAAATTGATTGATTTTACTTTATAGTTATAGAATTTATATATATATACATACACATATGAGGTAAGATGGTGAATAGACGTTAGCTCCTCCTGAAGGATGAAGTGTGGTTCTTGTGCTGGAGAATTCTGTGCCTAGCATAAGCAGGGCTCCTGCCTTGAGTGACAATTGTGCAAGTGAACTTGGAATGGATGTCAAGTCTCTTCTTCAAATATTTTATGTCTTCATTCTAATAATTGTTAAATTATCAAAATCTATAGCCAAAGTTACTTTCAGATGGTTTCTTTTGTCTCACCTAGGATGCTCTGAAAGTTATGATCAGAGTTTATTTCTCTGAGAGCAACCATGTTTAAAAGATTTTGAGGCGTTGCGTTGCTGTCTTTCTTAGAGTCATGTTGAAGGGTTTGTCAGGAGGGCCACAGAAATACAAACTGCTTGGGAGACATTGGGAACACTTCCTAAATTAGTTCAGCCCAGTGACTTTTCTACTCAGTAATATTTACTTAGCAAACTCAAATGGTAGGACTTTGAGCAGTGTAAATCATGTTTTTGTTGTTGTTGTTATGTGCCATCGAGTTGGTTCCGACCCATAGCGACCCTGTACAGGGTTTCCGAGGGTGTAAATCTTTACGGGAGTAGAAAGCCTCATCTTTCTCCCGCAGAGCAGCTGGTAGTTTCGAACCGCTGACCTTAAGGTTCGCAGCCAGATTCGTAACCACTACGCTACCAGAGCTCCTTAAATCGTGTTTTTAGACAAGGATATTTTAATCTTTCTATTGCTATTTAAATCATAAAGGAAGTTCAACATCAGGAAGATTGTAGAGACACCCACCCTTCCCCCATTCAAGTGTGCCTCTCAACTATGACCTCATTACTGACATCATACCCCTTAAGGCAGCCCCAGGAGAAGGAGAGTCTACCACCTCTATAGGAGCCAGGTGGGTGCAGGGATACACTGGGAGCTGTCATCCATAGGACGTGGGTGACAGAACATCACTGGACACTTATTAGTCCCTGCACCCAGGGTTGCTCAGTGCTACATCTAAGCGTCTACACACGCTGCACCCAGGTGGTCGTGCATTCTGTTTCTGAAGAATTATGGCAAGGGCTAGAGAAGAAGCAGGGGACAATCAGTTGGTATCTGGCCGGGAGCCATCATCACGTACCATCAGAGTGTTTGTCAAGACCCCACAGGATTGTCAGGAATTTATGCTGGCAGAAAACAGCAGTGTCTGCTACTTCAAGAAGCAGATCTCCAAACGCTTTCACTGTGAGACTGATCGACTGGTACTCATTTTCACTGGAAAGATCCTTCGGGACCATGACATATTGAGCCAGCGTGGCATCCTTGATGGCACTACCATCCATTTGGTTGTGAGGACCCGTTTGAAAGTATCAGGCGGTTTGGGAACTCTGCCAGGTCCTACAGGTCAGTGCCCCAGCCACTCTGGACCATCGACCTCTGGAAGGGCTAGGATGCTGGGCAGGCTGGGCAGGCTGGGCCGGCTGGCCCGGAGCTCACCAGAGCTGATGGACTTTGTTGGCCAGCTGACACAACTCCTGATGGCTTCCTCTGAGTCTGGGGTACAGTACCTGGAAGAACCTCTGGTCCAAGGCCAGGAAAATGAGAAAGCAGCCACTACCAGTCATGTTCCCGAAACCTCAAGGCCAGTGCAGAAACTTGAGTCAGCTCCCAAAACTCTTGAGATGCTGCAGAGTCCAGTACAGCGCCAGGAACTCCTGCCAACAGGAAAACCAGAACTGGAGGCCTTGAAGGCAGTATCAGGTGGTGACAATGCTATGCATTCAGGCTACTCTGATGTCCACCATCTCATGCTCTCCACGTTGGCCTCTTTGGTTGCCTCCAAAGGTCACATTCCAGATTATGAGTCCTGGAGAGGGAAGACCAATGCTCAAAGCAGTAATGATACCAACCCGGTCATTCCCACCACTTCAGCGCCTGCAAGGCCACTGACACAAGAGAACAGTGCAGGAATACATGCCCAGGCTGGGGGCATGGCTTCAGATCTGGCCAATTCAAGGTACAGAACCAACATGCTAGATTTATACTCAAGTCAGGAGTTTTCTTCCCAGGAAAGTCATCAGTCCACAGGAAAATCTACTCTAACCAATCAGCTGAGACCCTCACCCTCTGCTTTGCATAAAGCTTTGCATGTCTTACAGCAGAATCCAACTTTGTTACATCAACTGGCCACTGACAGCCCCCTGCGACATCATATACCACTGCTTCCCATCCTCACCAACCCACGAGCCCTACAGGCATTGATCCTGATTGACCAGGGAATGCAGATGCTGTCTAGGGAAGTGCCTGGTCTGGGGCCTTGCTTATGGAACGCAGGTAGATCACGTGGGACTGGAGGAGTCTCCGAACCTAAGGGTGAAGGGCAGGGTCATAAAGCAGATGCTGCACAACCCACCTTGGCTGTTCTTCAATTCCTCCATTCACTGGCCAATGCCTGCTCTCAGTCTACCCAATCCTCACTATCATGCCCCGTCACTGATGGCCACTATCAGAAAGAACTGGAGCAGCTGAAAGCCATGGGTTTTGCTAATCGCAATGCCAACCTGCAGGCCCTGATGGCCACAGACGGAGACATCTACGCTGCCATTGAGAGGCTGCTGGGGGAATCAACAGGTTTAGGCCCCTCCTGTTAATGTCTATGGAGCATCACCCCATGGAGAGGGAAATAAAGGTGAAGGGAAGGGGATGAAAAGTAGCTTATTTTGGGAATTTCTCCTACTCAGATCCTACACACAATTGGACAATCCCTCTCTCACTGTCCAAGCTGTTCTGCATTAAAAAGATTGCTTGGATCACATGTGTGATGCTATTTGGGGGTATATGGATAAAAGGAAGGCTATTTGGGGAAGGAGTGATCGTGTTTCCTGGTCTGGGATTAACCTAGTCTCATGCTCCTATCCTCAGAGAATGTTCTCATTTTGAGTATTGTTGTTGTTGTTGTTAAGTGCCGTGGAGTCGGTTCCAAATCATAGCGACCCTGTACAGAGTTTCTGAGGCTGTAAATCTTTACGAGAGCAGAAAGCCTCATCTTTCTCCCATGGAGCAGCTGGTAATTTCAAACTGCTGACCTTGCGGTTTGCAGCCTGATTCGTAACCACTATGCTACCAGAGCTATAGGTTAAGTAAATCCTGATTTTTCTTTTTGGTATCTTTATCCCTGCTCAACTGGTAAATTGGCTCCTCACCATCATCACCACAGACTGCCTCCATTCACTGGACTCCTGGTGTGGTGCTGTGGGTTAATGTGCCAGACTGCAAAGTTGGAACTGCAAGGTTGGTGGTTCAAGCTCACCAGCTGCTCCTCAAAAACCCTATACAGGGTCGCTATGGGTCAGAACCGACTCAACAGCACTTCACAACAACAACCCTTCCAATGGCCATGTTTATTCCATCCACAAGGTCGGCAGTTCAAACCCACAAGCTGCCCCTCGGAAACCCCTATACAAGGTTGCCATGAATTGGAACGGACTCAGCAACATTTAACAATAGCTATGTAGTCAGGGATTTATCCCCAGCATGGTGCAGATGATTCTCAAAGATGTTTCTCGTTCCTCATCTGCCCAATTTTTTCTAAAGAATTTGATATAATGACCCCCCTTCTTTTTAAATTTTAACCAGAGTGACATATATTTTTGTTTTTTAACTTTTATTTGCCTTCCCTTCACCCCAGTTAATATGTCTACCCTCAAGTTGATATTTTACCCTTCTTTCCCCTCCCGCTCCTAATAACCATCAAAATTTCTTTTAGTGTGAAAATCTTTCCTTGACTTTTTATAACAGTGGTCTCATACTTTTATATTAGCTCTTTGGGGATTGACTTATTTCACTTAATATTATGTCCTCCAGATGCATCCATGCTGATGTTAATCCCTCTTTTTTTAAACTGCCTCCCTTAATCTATTTTCTTATCCCATCTTTTATAGAATGATGTTCCTCGAGAGTTATTGTTGTTGTTAAGTGCCGTCGGGTTAATTCCAACCCTTAGTGACCCTCTATAGTGTTTCCAAGGAGCAGCTGGTGAGCTTGAACAACCAAACTTATGGTTCAAGCAGACTTTATAGTCCAGCTCATTAACCCACAGTGCCATACCAGGACTTACGTTACACCAATTCTTTATTCATCCTTGGAGATTTTGGCCGTTTCCTGGCATGGACTCTTACCTGTTCCTACATCTCTGAGTGAACATGCTTTCCACAGCCTGCTGGCCTCCCCTTTTGATGTCCCAGAGGAACTGCTGACTCAGAATATTAAATATTGCTCATAGTCTTTTCCTGATGCACATTTCAGCTCTAAATTCTACTTGTGTTCTATAGCTCAGTGGAGGTCATCAATACTTTCCAGTGTTCTGCTGGAAGTCTTGGCTCTATGAGTGATGTAGTGCATGGTGCAGACAGGTGGAGCATGCCTCAGAGGATCCGTGGCTAATTATAGGCAAGCAGCAGAACAAGGAAAGAGCCCCTGAGGGTTCTAATGGTTCAAGTGCTCAGCTACCAACTAAAAGGTTTATAGTTCAAACCTACCCAGAGGTGCCTCAGAAAAAAGGCCTGGTAATTTGATTCTGAATGGTCATGGAAAGACCTGGAAACCCTTATGGAGTACAGTTCTACTGTGAACGCATGAGATCACCATGACTCTTAGTCATTTCAATGGCAACTGGTTTGGTTTTTGGTTTTAGCATGATGAAGACTGATGGAAGAGAGTGCGGACACTTATTAGGGGAGCTACTTCAGGAGAACGAGAGAGTAAAAATTTAAAGCCAATCTCAGTGACCAATTAAGTCAGAGTTGAGGAACAACTGAGTATCATGCTTCCTAGGGGACAGGATAATAGAGGTTTCTGACCTAGATGCCATGACAATAATTTTATTTAGAAGTTATGATGCTCCATGAGTCAACTAATAATTGCAATCCAGGAATAGAAACACTTTCATAACATCCACTGTGCACCATGATTAGTTGTTTACCTATATTTAAGTAATTTAATTCAATAAGCCTAAGTGGTGAGTTATTATTATTTTTGTTATTATTCAAGTTTCATAAATGAGGAAACAAAGGCACTTAGTATATAAGTGATGAAGCAGGAGGAGCCCGAGTTATTTGATTCAAGAGTGAAATCAGTGGATAGAGAGTGCATTCAGTCCTATCTTGGCACAAAGAAAGGGACAAATTAGATCCTCAACCCTTCAGGAATTTAGAACCTCTTTTAGAGAGCAAAAACACAGGGAATAATCTAAATCACAATAAAGAAATGAATTATAAAAGTACTTTGAACAAATTTAAAATGAAATCTTTTCTTGCAATAGAGAAACATTATTAGCGTATCAAAAGAAAATAAAGTTAAGCAGAGCCTGAGTTAAACCTGAAGTGACATTGCTACCAAGACATACAGAATTTCCCAACTCAGAGCTGAGGAAGCAATTGCGGGATAGGCTGTGTTGAACTATAAAAACAATAAAATAGTCACAAAATGTTTGCAAAATGAAAAATCACCCTTTATTTTAAATGGATCCATTTTTATGCATTCCTTTTCTACCTTTTATCACAAAGCTTACATTAAAAAATAATTTCTACACAATTTTATACATTATGTTTAAATACCAGCTTATATATTATGGTTTAAAAATGTTTATTATTGTGAATTGAGTGAAAAAGTTTATAGAGTTTTACAGTCAACAAATTGTACACTTTGTTTCACCTCAGTGAGTGCTGTCCCCTCCATGCAACATCACTTAGTTCACTTGTTCCCTGTGCCTCTTAGTCCCATTCCACTCTCCTTCCCCAAACTTCTGAACGTTTTCTTCGGTAAATGTCCTTCTGATCTTTAATGGTTGACCATTCTATGGTGAGCATACCTTACTAGTGTTGTTGTACTTCCTTTCATATCTATCTACTGGTGTAGTGCTGTAGGATAAGCACTGGACTGCTAACTACAAGGATGGTGATTCAAACCTACCAGTCGCTCCTTGGAAACCCTATACAAGGTCATTATGAGTTGGAACTGACTCAACAACCTTAACAACTACTGTTTAGCTCAAAACTGGGTCACGAGGGTGAGTTCCATTCCAGACCTAAAGGGTGGCCAAGGCCCATAGTCTTGGTTTCCTCCACTTTCTTTCTGACCAATGAACCTGGTTTTTTGTTTGTTTGTTTGTTTTTGTATAATTTTGAGTTTGGGTCCACATTTTCTTCTACTCTATCCAGGACCTTCTGATGTGATCCCTTTTAGAGTAGTAGGTAGTGGTGGCCAGGCACCATGTAATTTGTTCTTTCTAATCTCAGACTGTGGTGACTAATGTTAACATGTTCCATTGGTCCATTGAGCTAGTTGATTTCAAGCCTCTTCAGTTTTCACCACTCTTCTTTCTTCCACACATGGAGACAACAATAGTTGCACCTTAGCTGGAAGCTAATGAGCTTTGGAGATCTACACCCTATAGCTGCAAACGCCTTGACAGCCCCCATGAAATATAAACAAAAAATCAAATTACTGAATGTCTATTGTGTGCTAGATGCCATGCAGGACACATGTCATATTGTCTTGAATCATCCAACAACTAATCAATTATTTGCTCATTAATGCAGCAGAGAATATTTGAGCACATACAATACAGTGTATGTTAACTGCTGTCAAGTCAATTCCGACTCATAACGACCCTATATAGGAGCTGAGGAGCAGCTGGGGGTTTGAACTGCTAGCCTTGAAGTTCACAGCTCAGTGCTTCCTGCAGTGCCATACCAGGAGTCCTGTTGGCCTCCACTGTAGTGATCTTAATTACAACATAGCAAAATATTTCTGGTCCTATGTCAAAATATGACCTTGAATATTTTGGTTAATTATCCTTAACTTACCAAAGATATATTATTTTTGTTATATTTACATGATTTAAGATAATTTATAATGCTCATTTGTTTATGTTCTTTCTAAGATTTCATTGCAGCATATGGTGTTGTTGGCATTCACTTGTCAAATCAAATATTAGGGACTATACAGAATATTATATTGGTCCATATACTTGATTAATCAGTTGAGTGCCAACATACTAACACACTAACTCTACAATATGTTAGTCCATAATAATTGATTTTGTTTTGTCATAACTAAGGTTGCCACAAGTGGAAGCCAACTCCATGGCAATTAACAACAACAAATAAAAATTGCCAACTTACCAATTATCAACTACTAAAAATCTTTACTGAGTGCTGGCTTTGTGTCAGGCTCAGTGATAAGCACATTACTAAGATGAAGGAAAATTACACAGAATGCCCTAATGCATGCAGTTAATATTTAAGATGAGATTTTACCCAAAGTTATTGGCATGCCGATCTCACATTCTTTCAATTACAAATGATAAATTACAAGAAAATGTCTGAGGTAGCAATGTAAATGGTGTGTTCTTAGGACTGCTGGACTCCTTGAATCATAGGCTCTTGATTAAAATGAAAATAACTGCTGCAAACAACCTCTTTAAAATGTTTAAAAGCAAAGATTTTACATTGAGGATTAGGTGTGCCTCATATATATGTGAAAGCTAGAAAATGAATAAGGAAGACTGGGGAAGAATCAATAATGTATTAGAATTCTGATGTTGGCTAAGAATATTGAATATGCTATGAACTGCCAGAAGAATGAACAAATCTGTCTTAGAAGAAGGACAGTCATAACACTCCTAAGAAGAGAGAATGGCAAGACTTCATCATGTACTTTGGAAATAGTATCAGGAGGTACCAATCCCTGGAGAAGGACATCATACTCCTTAAAATAAAGGACAGTGAGAAGAGGCAGACCCTCCATGAGATGGCTGGACACAGTGGCGGCAACAATGGGCTCAAACATAGCAACAATTATAAGGATGGCACAGAACAGTGTTTCATTCTGTTGTACATAGGGTCATTTGGTGTTGAAGCCAACTCGACCACACTTAACAACAATAACAAAATTTTCGAACCGTTGTGAGGAATGTGTGAATGACAGATAAATTTTAGAACTAAAGTTACTAAGGCAACACTGTAACTTGGAACAGAATTTCCTGTATCCTAAATAAATTTAAAAATATATATATACCATTCTGGCTAAAAACAAAAGGACCTCACCATCAGTGGAGTGGAGGAATAAAGGAAGATAGACTATTTTCATTGAGCTTTATTATATACTGAACACTGTCTCACTATTATAAAGCCATTTGTAATATAAACACCACAGTAACCCTGTGTGATAATGTAACAAAAGCTTAATAGACACAATAACTATTAACAAAGCTTTTCATTGCTGTTAAGTGCCCTGGAGTCAGTTCTGACTTATTTATATTGTTGTTAGTACCATTAAGTCGATTCCAACTCATAGCGACCCTGTAGAGGGTTTCCAAGGTATGACTGGTGAGCTTGAACTGCCGATCTTGCAGTTCAAACTGACTTTGCAGTCCAGCACATTTACCCACAGCATTACACCGGGACTCCGTTCTGCCTCATAGCGACCCTGTATAGGAGTTCCAAGGAACAGCTAGTGTGTTGGAACCATTGAATAGCCAATGTTATGTTTAGTAGTCCAGTGCAACACCAGGTTAAATAATTTTCTCATTTTGCAATTACATTTTGAATACTAACACATGTCAGGTACTGTTCTAAATTTTCTATATTCATTCATTTCTTTGATCATCACCACAAACTTAGAGTATGGTATTTTTTATTATTTCTATTTTACAGCTGAGACACAGAAAAATTTGTTAACTTGCTCAAGTTCACAAAATTAATTAGTAGACAAGCTAGGGCTCAAACTCAGGCATTGAAATTTTAGACCTTGTTCTACTCAAAATGACATTTAGATTCAAATCTAAGAGTTTTGTTTTTTGCTTTCTCCATTTGACCTCCATAGGCATAGTGCCCTACACATCACAATGCCTTCTCTAGACCAGGAACAACCTTCCTCTTTGGTAAATCAGAGACCTTTCTGAGACAATAAAGAAAATTTTAACTGTTTTCTGAAAATTTCATAGTTGATTAAGGAACTTAAGGAATATGAACATTCAATGTGATCATTGATATCTTCAATTCATCTTCCTTCCTCAACTTCCTCCATGTCATTTGTCCCTCCATGCCGGAGATTTCTATGCACGTAAATGCATCTAGACAGTCCCCCTACCCATTTATCTATCTTTCTCATGTCCAGTCTCTGCTGAGAACTCATACTGAGCCCTTCCTTAAATGAAGCAGTCTAAGAAGTCGACTTTTAATCTCCTTTGTCCTGGCCCCATAGATGATTGGGTTGAGAACAGGGGGCACCAGCACATAGAGATTGGCCAGAAAGATGTGCACATGCTTGGGGACTCGTTGTCTGCCAAAGCGGTGAGTGAGGAAGGAGAAGAAGGCAGGAATGTAGAAAACCAGGATGACTCCAAGGTGGGAGCCACAAGTACTCAGAGCCTTGCGTCTGGCATCACGAGATGGCAGGCAAAAGACAGCTCGGAGGATAAAGACATAGGAGATGGCAATGAGGATGGAATCCAGGCCCATGGCCAGCAGGGCTACAGTAAGTCCATAGACAACATTGATGGTAATGCTGGCGCAGGCCAGTCGAGCAATGCCCATGTGCTCACAGTAGGTGTGTGCCATGACATGATGTCCACAGTAGGGCAGTCGCTTCAGCAAGAAGATGAAGGGGGAAACAATGGCTACACTGCGGAATATCCCAACAAGGCTGATTCTGCCAATGACACTATGGTTGAGAATGGTTGTATACCTCAGAGGCTTGCAGATAGCCACATATCGATCAAAGGCCATAGCGAGAAGAACTGAGGACTCCATGGCATAGATAGAATGGACACAAAACATCTGGGCTAGACAGCCATCAAAGGAAATCTCACCAGCCTGGAACCATAAAATGGCCAGTGTCTTGGGCATGGTGGTAGAGCTGAGAGCCAGGTCAGTGAGTGAGAGAAGACAAAGGAAGAGGTACATGGGTTCATGAAGAGTATTGTCTATCCCGATAATCAGGATAAGGACAGCATTTCCTGCCAGTGCCACCAGGTACATGGCACAAAAGGGGATGGCAATCCAGATGTGGCTGGCCTCCAGTCCTGGAATCCCTGTCAAGAAGACAGTGGCTGGGAGACTGTTTTCGCTGATGTTGAAAGCTGACATCCTGGGTGACAAAAGAATAATACTATCAAAGCTGTGTTGGAATGCCTACTTTATGTTGGTAATATCAGGCTTTTGTTCATTCACATAAAATGATGACTTCCCTGAGTAACAATCTTTCAGACTATCAAAAAAAAAAAGTGTTTTTTTTTTTTTTCTTCTTCACTTTCTTCAGAATATGGAAAGACTATCACATATAATTCATTTGTTTCTACCTGCCATTTCCTACCCAGTCAAACACCATGCTAACTAAGCATGTAAGCATTTGGCTGCTCTGACCATTCAACACTTATCTCCAACAGTATCCTGCATATAATTTACTGACGTTTTGTCCACATTTAGCTAGGACTGCTTTTTGCCCGTGGTTTTTGCCCATGGACTAAAGTCCATGCCATTTACCATCCCTTAGCCTTGTTTCTTCATTCTCTTCCCACACTTAAGTGCCATGGCAAGGTTTCCTATGCCTACAAGTCTTCCTTTCTAAAGCCACCCTTGGCGATCTTTCTTTCCATCTTGTTTCTTTTTCCATTACATTCCCAAACCCCTTTTGCCTGGGAATATGTTTTATATAATTGTAATCTCCATGATCATCTTTGCACCCAGATATTGCAATCAATGTTGGCTAAGAATCAGCTGGACAACTCTTAGCAACATTCTATTGGCTTTCTGACTAACTGCTGTAATGATGGCTTCACTTTATTTTCTCTGTTTGTATCTTAACTGTCTTAATATATGAAGGGACTTCAAAAATCATGGGAAAATGCATTGTTTTTTAAATTTCAGTTTTCCATGAACTTTTTGATGCCCCTTGATGGGTCAAATCGTTTCTTTTGTATTTTACCTGAAGTGCTAGAAAGGGGCTGGACAAACTTACACAACACAATTGAATATTTATTTACACTAACAAAGATATAATAAAACAAAATAAGAGATACCATTCCCAACGATATAGCAAACCTTTCAAACCCCTGCATATGTGTCAGCATAATAGTTGGATGTGATATCCCGATCAGTATGCCAAGCAATGATGGAGGCTGAATAAGGGAGAGAGTGAAGTTCCTAGACTTGGTAACAGAGAAGAAATTCTTAACAGTGAATCTGCCTTTGTTGCAGAGAACTCAGATGTGCCCTCTAAATAACATTGCACTCCTGGTGTGGCACTGGAGGAACATCACTGGACTTAACCACAAGGTTAGCAGTTCCAACCCATCAGTTGTTCCTTGGAAACCCTATACAGAGTCACTATGAGTTAGAATGGACTCAGCAGCATTTAACAACAACAATGACAAATAACATTGGAGTTCCTGGCTAACACAAATAGCGAGGTACTAGAATGCTCCCGGAAAGGCTGACAGTTTGAACCCACCAAGAGGTCCCTCAGGAGTAAGGCCTGGCAAACTGTTTCTGAAATGTCACAGCCTGGAAAACTCTATGCAGTAGTTCTACTCTACGTGCATAGAGTTGATATGGTTTATAATGGACTCAGAGGCAACTACCAACAACATAATAACACCATGTACTTAAATGAGTCCTGGATATGATGACAAGAGATCTAAAATTTAGCTCTGATTTTGTCACAGGACTACTGTGTCGTGACCTTAAGCAAACCCTTTCTCTTCTCTGAACTGTCTCATTTTTAGAATGGACATTTTATAAAGAGGCTCAGTGTTTTCACCTCTTATTGGGAATGGCAACACTGGACCTGCGTACCTCAAAAGGTTTCGTGGTTAAACAAGGGTAAAGTATATGAGATCCAAAGTTTGGGTACCCAACATCTTTGCCTTCCCATGTTAACACACTCTCTATCCCCAAGCAGCAAGTTAAGGTTTTCACCTTACCTGCCTGTCCATTTTGACACAGTCAGTTTTTTAATTCTTATTTCTCGACAGTAAGGCATTCTGCCTAACATCAGATTCTAATGCTGCCATCGCTTTATTCATCCTCTGAACTTCAAAGAGTCAGTGAGAAATATGGATGCCCCTCCTGTATGCATGGATGTTTTTGCTGATGACACAAGTCACTTCTGATTTATGATAATAAGAAAACATTTGTGTGGCAGAAGACGAGGAGCTGAGTCACTATCTTCTATTTGTCTCACTTACTATTCCTCTTCCTGCCCTCAAAAGACGATTTCATAGGGTCATTGTAAGAAAACTGTTACACTGTGAGCAATTTTGTCCCCATGGGAACCATAAATATTAGGGCAGAAGCTGGATTGGTTTCTAGGAAAACAATGGGGAAGAAATAATGGGGTGGAGTGCCAATTTGATCTGCAATGAGGGACCTTCACAAGCTTTTCCCAAATCTTCTATCTGGGTCACTGTAATGACAATTTTTTGAATGAGGTCCCCTCTCTCAGTCCTTGTTGCTGGTAAGTGCCATCAAGTTGGTTCTCACTCACAGCGATCCTGTATAGAGTTTTTGAGGAGCAGCTGTTGGGTTTGAACCACTGACCTTGAGCTTCGCAGTCCATTGCTTGTCCTACAGAGCTACACCAGGACCTCAATAATAAAACTCTATTTTATTATACATAGTTATTATATTATATATATATATGATTATAAGAACATACCTGTACGATGAACATACATTTATTTGCAGGTTGCTCACTCTTGATTTGGAGCTGTGTAGTATATGGGTTGTTGTTGTTGTTGTTAAGTGTCGTCGAGTTGGTTCTAACTCATATGGGTATGAAGCTATGTAGTGTCTGGGTATAAAACTGTATGGCATACAGGTGTGTGGCTTTGTGGGCAGAGTGTGGTGCAGTTGTTATGACTTGTGTAGAAGATGTACTTCTGAATTAAGGTGTATTTATGCCGTTGAAAGTGGTCTTTCTGTGCAGCTTAGTGTGACCATGACATGTGGGGAGAAGGTGAGTTGAAATAGCTGATCCATCCTTGTTTTTATGGAATAGTGAGAATATGTAGCTCAGTTATGGGTTCCAGTCTCTTCTGTTCAAGACTTGGTAAGTGAGGCTATTTATTGACTTTCTCTGTGACTTTTTGGTGTGAAAACCCAGGGGATCTCTTCAAGGGATTTGATTTGTGGTACACATTTTGAGGGAGACAAAGAGAATGGGAGTGGCAAATAAAAGAAGGAGGGAGAGAAAAAAATACTATGTGATTTTTTTATAGTAAGTGACACTAAACATGAAACTTTTTATAGTAAGTGAAAACAAATATCTAATCTGCTTATCCTTGGAGATTATGGCAGTTCTGTAGGATAAGCACTGGACTACAAATCACAAGGTCGGTGCTTCAAGCCCACCATGTAAGGGAGAAAGATGAGGGTTTCTATGCCTGCAAAGATTTACAGCCTCAGAAACCCAATACCTGGCTGGCTGATATGAGTGGGAATTGACTCAACGGCACTTAACAACAACATGCTTATGTTTTATCCTCATTCCTCTTCTTTTACTTATTTCCTCCTCTTTTGTGTTTTGTTTGTGTGTGTGATTGAACTTCCATGTATTGTGGGTCCACCAGATTTCTGTGTTCATGGGGCACCAAGACAAGCACATGTGCACATTCCACTGTTGTATCAGATATCACTAGAAAACACAATTTCAAAAATAAAATAATTACAAGATGATGTCAGAGAGCATTAAACAAAGCACAGTATCCTGTTGAGAGTGGAATTCATGCGTTACTCAGGATGTATGGTCCTGAGGTTGGTCTAGGTAGTGAATGACATCAGTGCTCTGGCCAGAGTCCCCTCATATTTCTTGATAAATAGCCATCCATCAGATTCTTATGCCAAAGATTCCTTCCATTAAGTTCCTTTTCAATATACATGAACTTATCCTCCATGTCTTCAGTGCTCTTTCCTTGTAACATCGATCCCCTTTTCACAACAATCCAGTCAGTAGGCTTCCTTTGTTTCTTAGGTGCTCCCTAAAGGATTTTGAAAACACTATATGATCCCTTAGATACTTTAAGTTGTCATAGAAATATTTTCATTGAAAGACAAAATAGTGACAAAGGATATAATTTCCAGTACATGGTGAAAATTGACATTTTAAAATATGTTCTATATGGAGTCGAAATACCCTTGGGATTTCCAGCTCACCATTATCAGTAAAAAATATATGAAAAATTTTCCAAACTATTAAAACATATTCCTTTGTCTCCTTGAAATAGGTTCATTTCCCCACTTTTTAATGTTTAAAAGCATTTTAATGACTATTCTTCACTTTTGTTTGCAATAAAAATATGTACTTAAGTAGGAATTCTTTGTTTTGTTTTCTATAATTAGTAGCCTCTTGAGTGTTAAAATGTTCTATTATTACAATTATAATGAAAGCACATTCTTATTTGACCAATGAGAGTAAGAATTCATTGTACAGACTTTGTGGAGAAGTAATCATTACTGTTGTTACTGTTGCTATTAAGTGCTATGGAGTTGGTTCTGACTCACAGTAACCCTATGTGGGGTTTCCAAGGAGCAAATAGTGGGTTTGAACTACTGACCATGCAGTTTGCAGTCCAGTGCTTACCCTACAGCATCACACCAGAGGTCCAGACAAAATGTTAGATGTGTTCTATTGTTCATCTTATTTGGTCCTTACAACTACTCTATAAAGTAGTTAAAGTAGAATCAAATATTTGTTAAAAACAAAATTCAATACCCAAATTTGCAAATACCCAAATTTCCTAATATGGAAATTTCTCTGCAGGCTTCTGCTCTTGAAAAAAACCACATTCATTCCTTTCATTTTATTGTTATTGTTGAGAACATATACAGTAAGGCATATACCAATTAAACAGTTTTCATAATATACAATTCACTAACATTTATTATATTCTTCAAGTTGTACAATGATTCCTCCTTTTCTGGATTGTTTCTTCCCAATTAATGTAATAGTGAGGGTCCATGATGAAAAGTAATATAAAAATTAATTGTTTCATGATTATTTTACATAGACAAAATATGTTTTGGAGATAGTCCCTTAGTGAGACAGATGTTAATTCTTTCCTCCCTACCTAATCCACAAATCAGCATCAATGGAACAAAATTTGATTCACACTAGTTATTCTAAAGTTTACTCTTGTAAAAGTAAGCACAGAGAAACTTTGTTTATGTAAATAACTCTGGAAGTAGAAGGAGTTTTGTGTTTGCAATGTAGTAAACAATTGCCTAAATAAAGACTTACTGTTGGTATCACTTTGTGTTACCTAGTATTAGAATAAGGATACAACAGGCAAACTCCTTCTCAATCCCTATCCACTCTATAATATAACTGAATTCCGAACTTCCCAGTACTTCCAGAATTCCATGATTCAAAAGTCACACATTCTTTTTTCAATATGTATAAGATTGGGAAAGAAAGTTCTAGATAGGCATGGCATATGATAGTTAAATGAATTATTTAAGAACTTAACTCCAAATCAAGGGATCCTGGTGGCCCTGTAAGACAAGTACTGAAATGCTAACCACAAGGTCAGCAGTTCAAACCCACCAGCTGCTCTGCAGGAGAAAGATGAGGCTTTCTGAACCTGTAAAGATTTACTGCCTCAGAAACTCTATACAGGGTCACGGTGAGCTGGAATCTATTGCAGTTGGTTTGTTGGTTGTTGTTATTAAGTGCCATCGAGTCAGTTCTGAATCACAGTGACCCTGTATTGGTTTCAGAGGAGCAGTTGGTGGGTTTGAATGGCTGACCTTGTGGTTTGCAGTCCAGTGCTGATCTTGGTTGGTTTATCAGTAATCAGTAATTGGAATGTCACTTGGTGTGTTCCTTAGGAAGGGAAATTTACAACACAAGAAAATTTAAGAGTTTGAAATTCAGATTTAGGTGGTTCATTTAAATATTACATATTTTTAAAAATTAAGTTTGTAATTCTACCAAATTAAGAATTTGAAAACTAATCTCTTTCTACTAGAAATGGTTTATCTGATAGTTTAGACTTTGTTCTTATATCATACTGACTCTTTGGTTCATATCCCATATTAATTTTACCACTCATCTTCTTTGTTATTATTCTAAGATTACTGAATAATTTAGATAAAGATCACAAATATCCAAAGATTAACACAATGTTCATGCATAGACTCAAACCTCAGTTTTACCCAGAAACCATTCTGCTCGATCCAATTTGTGTTCTCATTTTTTTCCACTAATTTCCATCTAAGAAACATACTGGAATCTTGAAACACCTATGCTACTGATACTTCTTGCTGTTGTTGTTGTTAAGTGCAGTGTAGTCGGTTCCGACCCATAGCGATCCTGTAGTATGTAATATTTAGTGGCTGCATAAATATGTATAGTAAATAAGAGGAATCATTTGTAGAAGTATACCCAATTTCTAGTTTAGTCAACTATAAAACCATTCATTAAGAAAAGGAACCAATAAAGAACAGTATTATGTTGATATTTGTGGTGCTTTTCATTATACAACCCAAGGAACAGAGGGGGAAATTCAGTGTTCTGTCAAAACAAAGTTAATAGGTCCAAAGAAGTAGAGAGATGAGTTAAGACTAATTCATGAACAGGGCGGGGGTTATTTAGAAAAAGGTTAATGGGTTCACTTTGAAGAATTTAAACAGGTAGGTTTGAATGCAAGAAGGACCACTCTGTAAGAAGAGGGAATAAATGGCTGGCTGAGTTGGTGCATGAATCCATTAGATGGTGATGGTGAAAGAGAAATTTTAGGAAGATCCATTACAAATGAAGCAGTAAAACAACTTGAGGAAATATGATAAAGGGACTTGATAAGCAGAGACAAGAGGAAAGATGAGTAAAAGGCTGCTTGGTCAGAACTGAGCATGGCAGTACCTTTAATGAGAAAAGCTATGGGGAGAACACACTGGACCCTTGTTTGTTTTTGAAGTCAGAACTCTTCTCAGCTGTTGTGTCTTGTCTGAGCAGTCTCTTCAACCCCACTATGCACTGGAGAAATGGCTCTGACTGCTATCCTCTGTACTTTATCTTGGTACCAAATAGTAACTAGATGATACTTAGGGATAGCAAATAACATTTACTGCATTTCTACCATGTGCTAAAGTAAGTAACAAATCCATTTGATATAACTATCCAATGAAGAAAGTAGTCGGCTATTATCACTGTTATAAAGATGAAGAACTTTGAGATTTGACTAATAACTAAAATGATATAATAGGTTAGTTATTGTGTTGGTAGGTACACCTGGGTCTAATTCCAAAGATTTTTGCTTTTCCAATGACACCACACTTATTGTGTTTTCTCTAAATACTATATCATTGGTCCCTTGTCTGCTACCAAATAAATTATATAGAATAGTAAAAACAGACACCTTTAGTAACTGTGGTGACTTAAAAGCCTCTGAACATTTTCTCTTCAATAAAACAACCAGAAAACTGGGGAAACCATAGCATTTTTTTTTTTTTTATTACTCTGAAAATTTAAATAGAGTTATAGTAACCCAAGGTCTCTAATTCAAGGAAACTGTCTGAATTTTGATAACAGTGGTGAATCTTGTGTATCTTAAACAAGTGAATTTTTAACTTGTTCTAGTCTTGTCCTCATGTGGTGCTGTGGGTTGATGCGCCAGACTGCAAAGCAATTTGAACTGCAAGGTCAGCAGTTCAAGCTCACCAGCTGATCCTTGGAAACCCTATACAGGGTCACTATAGGTCAGAACTGACTCAATGGCACTTAACACCAACAAACAATAGTCTCGTCCTCCAGCACTTGTCTGGTCCTAATGGTGGTGGCTTGTGTGTTGCTGTGATGCAGACAATACCAAAGAGATGCTTTTTTGACTATGTAAAAGACTTTCAATCATATGGATCATGACAGACTGTGGATAACATTGCAAAGAATGGTTATTGTAGAACGTTTAAATGAGGAAACTGTACATAGACCAAAAGGCAGTCATTAGAACAGAACAAGGGGGATAGTGAATGAATTAAAATCTGAAAAAGAATATGCCAGGTTTCTATTCTTTCACCATATTTATTCAATCTCCATGGTGAGAAAATAATCTAAGAAACTGGATTATATGAAGAAGAACATAGCATCAAGATTGGAGGCAAACTCGTTATCAATCTGCAATATGCAAATTATGCAACCTTGCTTGCTGGAATTCAAAAGGATTTAAAATACTGATGAAGATTAAAAAAAAACAAAAAACAAAAAACTACAGCCTAGCCTTCAGTATAGATTACACTGCAGTTTAAAGAAAACAGAAATCTTTACAACTGGACCAATAAATCACATCAAGATAAATATAGAAAAAATTGAAGTTGTCGAAGACTTCATGTTGCTTGGATCTACAGTCAACACTAATGGAAACAGCAGTAAAAAAAAATCAAACAGCATATTACATTAGGCACATCTGCTGCACAAGACCTCTTTAACGTGTTTAAGAGCAAAGATAACATCAGATATTTTTGCTTTGTTCATTTGTGAAAAATAAGATATAAAAGTGAAGCAACAGGATGGAAGTAGGATAACTGTTGTCACAGAGAGGGGAGAAGCAATCACTGAGATGAAACAAATGTATGATTAGTTGAAAGTAAAGCTGACGGTGGTCTTGTCTGTTTCTTCTTGTTGTTGTTGTTGAGTGCCATTGAGTCGGTACCGACTCATAGTGACCTTATGCACAGCAGAACGTAACACTGCCCATTTACCTTCACTCAATTCACAATAAAAAGTTGAAAAAAAATATTAAGCATTTGAAGACAACGACAGAGTATTTAACAAAGCATGGGCCCTTCTGTACATGGACTCCTGTGCCTCTACTCATTACTTGTCCATGGAGTTGTCCTTGGTGGTGAACGACACCAGCGCGCTAGCCAGATTTCTTCACATCTCTGTACATTGTCATCTAACAAATCCTTGTGCCAAGAATTCCTTTCATCAAGGCCACAAGGATAAACTAACCTATTCTTTGTGTCTTCAGAATACAGCATTTTATTCCCTCGTTAATACATATCTCTTCTGATAGTAACCCAAATTAGCAGTCTTCTAAATGTTTCTTAGGTATTCTGTGAAAGAATTTTCAAAACACTACTTAGTTACATGTCAGTTTGATTCCAGCTCATGGTATTACAGAGTAGAACTGCTCCATAGGGAAGCAGATTGCCAAGTGCCACTGGATGGGTTCAAACTTCCAACCTTCCAAGTGTTTAACTTCTTGTACCCTTTAATGGTTAATGTTCAACCATTTCAAGAGATACCATATGAACAAGAGCCAATGATACTCAGAGAGGAAGTCCAAAGTGCATTGAAAGAAGTGGCAAAG
>NW_006408658.1:3937673-3942514 GCF_000296735.1 Chrysochloris asiatica
AGAGAAAAAGAGGAAGACCCCCAACGAGATGGATCAGCCAGGTGGCATCATTGATGGACTCAAGTGTGGCAGCGGTAGTGAGGTTGGCCCAGGATCAAACATTGTTTCGTTCTGCTGTGCATGGGGTCGCTATGAGTCGGTTCTGACTCGATGGCACCTGACAACAACAACAACACCCTTTAAAAACACTACGTGACCCCACAAATACTTTACTTTGATATATAAAATTGTCATTAAAATATTAAATAATAGAAAAATATACACTGTCCAGCATATTGTGAAAATTTATGTTTTAAAATTAAATGCCAGTTCATGTTTTTAAATGAATACAATAGAATTGAAATACTCCAGACATTTCCAGATCAACATAATCTATTCAAATATGAACAAGCTCTTCTGATTGTCAGAAATCTAATATTATTTCCCTTCCTTACCTATATACTTACAATTGTTGTGATGATAATTGTTTCATATTTGTTTGTAAATTAAATATGTGTGTAAATAAAAATTTTTTCCTACATCTAATGTGCTCTGTAGAATAAGCACTGAATTGCTAACTCCACAAAGACAATGTTCTACATCCTCCTTTGGTGAATATATCAGAGATCTTAAAAGCTTATGAGCGACCGACCACCTAAGATGCAACTATTGGTCTCTCCATATACAGAAGAAAAGAATGATGAGAATAGAAGATGCTTAAAATCAATTAATCCAGTGGACTAATGGAACATGTGAATATCAGTCTCTATGGCACTGTGGACTATGTTCAAACCTACCATCTCACTATGAGTTAGAACTGACTTGATGGCACTTAATAATAACAGTAGACTCCAAATGCCATATTATAATTTTTATAAAGATTATTAAAAGGACTATGAAGATTTTAACTTAATAAATATTTTGTGTAAAAATATGTTGATTTGAAATATGCCCATTAGTGAGGTTGATGGAATTTCCCCCTTCTCCATCAGTTCAACTTTTCTATTTCAGTCTGTTTTATTTTAGGTAGGTAGTGTCTTTCTAAAAGTTTGTCCGTTTCTTCTAGATCTTTTAATTTTTTTTTTGTAGTACAGGTCTTCATAGTATTCTGCTATTATGCTTTTATTTCTGTTTGTTCTGTTGTGATGTCACTCATATAATTTTTTATTTATGTTATTTACATCTTCTCGTTCTTTTCTTTTGTTAGATTGGCCAACAGTTTTTTGATTTTATTAATTATTTCAAAGGACCAACTTCTTGTCCTGTCAATTCTTTCTATTACTTTTCTGTTTCATTTATTTTTGCTCAATCATTTTTATATTTTTTTCTTCTTGTGCCACCAGGCCTACTTTTCTGCTCTTTTCATAATTGTTGGAGATGTTGCATTAATATGTAGATTTGGGGTCCTTCTTCTTTTGGGATCTGTGCATTTATTGCTATAAATTTCCCTCTGTCTATAAATTTCCTTGCTGTCTCTGCAAGATTTTTGGCATGCTGTCTTTTCATTCTCATTTCATTCAGGGAATTAAAATTTGTTTTTTTCCCTATTGCTCAGTAACTTTTAAGAAGGGTGTTATTCAATTTCCATGTAGTTTTTTTTCTCTTGATCTTCCTATTGCTGATTTCTAAGTTTATATCATTCTGATGTGAAAAGATGCTTTGTAGTATTTCAATATTTTAAAATTTATTCATGCTTGCTTTGTGGTCTAATATATGGTCTATTCTGGAGAATGTTCCATGTGCACTGGAAAAGAACGTGTAGTGTGCTGTTGTTGGGTTGAGTGGTCTGTATAAGTCTATGATGTTAAGTTAGTTGTATTGTTTAGTATAGTTTTTCTGTGTCTTTGTTGTGTTTCTCTTTAGTTGTTCTGTCCTTCATTGAAAGTGATGTGTTAGATATAAAGAAAGAGCAAATATATAGCTATTGTTTACCCCAAAATCAGTTGCTGTCAACTCAGCTCAACTCGTGTGTCAGAGTAGAATTGCACTCTATATGGTTTTCAGAAGGCTGAGTTTTGGAAATAAATTACCCAAACTTTCCTCTTGGGTGCCTCTATGACTTGGTGGAAGAAGCATGTTAACCATTATACCACCCATGGGCTCCAAATTGTTCTCATGATTCACAGGGAATCAACTAACTAATGGACCATATATGTCTGCTGTATTCGTTCTCTAACTCTTTCTAAATGTAGATGTAAAATTTCACTGTTTCCTGAAGTCTCATAAATCTCTTTTTCTCTCCTGTGCAAATACTGTGTGGGCTGTGGATCTGTTGTAAGGCAGGATGCAGACCAGACCTACCAGTGGTCAGCCCTATGAACTTTGCCTTCCAAGCCCTAGTTTTTGGTGTGGACTCCAGAGCAAAACTCTGAGTCTAGACAAAGTCTCCAGAGATACTCCCCTGCCCATTCTTAAAAGAAAGATATCTGAATGTGAATTACACCCATATCTCCATCTATTGTACTGTGCTTTATTGTATTTTCCATATACTGCATTTTTTGATTTATGAGTTATAATGTAGTCATCCCCATGATGAGTTATAACATAATCAGCTCCATGATGAGCTCTGACATAATACAATTACCTCCATGATGAGATCTGCTTTAATGGCCAATCAGTTGAAAGGCAGTTTCCTCGTGGGTGTGGCCTGCAGCGAATATATAAGTACCTTCTAACAGAGACTTACAGCTTCTTGCTTTTTCTGGATGCTGCATCTGCCTCTCATCACCTGGACTCTTGTTCTTGGGACTTGATTCAGTGACCTGCCCTATTGCCTGTCAATATTAGCATTCATTTGCCTATGCAGTCTGTGAGCCAGGAGCCAACACTCTTACCAATGGATCTTAGATTCATCAGCCAGGAGTGTCCTCAGAAGGATAGTTCTGAGACCATAGATGAACTTCGTCCATCAACCAGTATTCAAAGCCAGCCTTTTCTGGGATGCTCGAAAGAAATATGATGGTTCAGACTCCACAGAAGAAACAATGAGAACGCTTCTCCAAGGCCAAGTCCAAACCTGGAGCAGGCTGTGGCCTCCCTGTAAGGCTGACTAGCTGTCTATTCCTGAGTCCTGTTACTAGAGTTTCCTGCCACCCAGGCAGTGAATTTAGGTGCAGACAATGGGAGGAGAAGGTGGAGAAGCCCCAGCAGGTATGTGCCTACAGGAGGCTGCAGGGACTCCAGGCCTGCAGCAATACAGGAGAGTTGCTAAATACTTTGGACTTCACAGATACATCCAAAACAATTGCCCTAGGTGGTCCAAGGGAGCACTGGGCAAGGCTGGAGATAGGGGTACATGTACCCAGCCCCAACCCATCCTTACTCAATCTTTAAATATGACAGAGGTCATCCCAGAGGTGGGCCTGTGGCTTCCCTTTCCCCTCCGTGGACAACAGACAACTCATGGAAATATAAAAAGACAAACTCTAAATTTGAAGAAAGCAAGGGAGAGACTGGCTGAGACCTTGAAGGAAGACTTGCTGGTGAGGGAAGCAGAGAGAGCAGGACTCCATGAAGGTTGTCCTTAAAAACTAGATGGAAAATAAGAGCAGGGGGTGCTGAAGAATCTGAGTGCTGTGACCTTTGAAAAGTCTCCAAGAAACAGTCCTGAGGTCTAGTAGCATCTCTTTGTAATGTCAATCCTGCTTTCTTGTTCTGAACAATCATGTTGTTATACCCAAACTATTCTTTATTAAACCATTTTGAGAACACATACACAAAGAAAGTGGTGTGTTAAAGTCTCCTACTATTATGTAGACTTGTCTGTTTCTTTATTCAGTTCTATTGTCATTAAGTGCTGCTAAGTTGGTTCCGACTCATAGTGACTCTGTATAGAGTTTCCGAGAGCAACTGGTGGGTTTGAACCACCAACCTTGTGGTTCGCAGTCCAGTGATATCCTATAGTGGTCACACCAGGAGTCCAGTTTGATTATTTTGAGGCATTTTCATTGGAAGCATAGATATTTATTATGGTTATGTCCTCTTGTTCAATTGACCTTTTAATCATGAGATAATGTCTTCTTTGTCTTGTATACTGGGTTTTACCTTATTAGAATTTAATGATGCCACACTCCTGCTTGTATTAGATTCCTGTTAGTTTGAGATGTATTTTTTATTATTATTTAAGGTTTTTATTGTGGATTGAGTGAAAGTTTTCAGGGCATATCATCAGTTTTACATTTAATAAATCATATACCTTGTTTCATTACATTGATTATAATCCCCTCTATATACCATCAGTTAACAGTATTTCTATCTACTTTAGCTTTTTAAAAAAACATACAAACAAAAAGACCACTCAGGCATATATAATAATTTACATCTCCAAAGGGCACATTCTGCAAGTCTGCTCTGGGCCACCAGCTCTTAGTCCCTCTCTTCTTAGTCTATGAATCTATAGAGTCCTCAGCCACTCCCCCTCTCCATGCCCCCATCTCTGCCTCCATCTCTGGTGCTGTTGCTTCTCTGGATAAGGTCCCACATTTCTGCTTGTACGCATCTCTCTTGATGGTCCTAGGCTCCTCTGTTTCTGGACTGTAATATTAACCACTCCCTCCTTTTTTTTTTTTACAAAACTTCTACCTTTACAATTGTGACAGTTGCATTTAGTTATGATAACAGTTATTCACTATTGAATATTACAAATCTTATCCCCATCTCTTTTCACCAGACCCATCTAGACAAGATGACAGCTATTCAGTGGGGACTCTTTCTTTCCCCCCACACTCTTAAACTAACCTCCCTCTTAAAACCTTGTAAGCCAGTCACATCGTGCCTTTATTGCCCCCTCATTTTAGACAGCCAATGTCTAAGTTGCCCATCCCTATCTACCCTGTGTACAAAGTGGATAGCATTGATACTTG
>NW_006408658.1:3943534-3945259 GCF_000296735.1 Chrysochloris asiatica
GAGCTTAATCTGATTTGCTTGCCTTTGTATGTTATAGTTCTCTTTTCCCAGCTGCTTTCAAGATCCTATCTTTATTTTTTATTTTGGAGAGCTTGATTAGTATATGTCTTGGTGAATGTCTTTTAGGGTCTATCTATCCTGGGGTTTGTTGATCTTCTTGAATGCTTATCTTTTCACTTTTCAGGATGTTAGGAAAATTTTCTACCAGAAGCTCTTCAACTATCTCCTCTGTGGACTTGTGTGATTGTTCCTGTTCTGGAATGCCAATAGTTCTTATGTTACTCCTCTTCATGTTATCCAACATGAATCTTAGGCCTTCTTCAGATTTTTTTTTCCTTTTTTGTATTTGTTCTTCTATGTTAGTAGCATTGAGAGATTTATCTTGTAGCTCACTAGTTCTGGCTTCTATCTTTTCAATTCTACTCCTTTGCCCATTTCAGTGTATTGTCCATTTCTGATATTCTATTATTAATCATCTGGACGGCTTTCTGTAGGTTTTGAATTGTTTCCAATGCTCTGTCTATCTTATTTGATTGTTCCTGTAGCGCTTTTCTGACTTCTTCCTTATTTTTCTCAACTCCATTATACAGTGTTTTGATACATTTTATAATCATTTTTCTGAATTCCTTCTCAGGCATTTTCAAAGCCTGCCCATCTTCCAGTATGGAGTGTAGGTCTACTTCCAGCTCATTTGTCTCAGTCACTTTATCTCATTTCTGGACATTTGCAGATATGGTCATCTGCTTCTGTTTTTTGGACATATTCAGGGGTTATCTGTGGCCTTGATACTTAGATGGATATGTATTTTGGGTGTTTTTTTTGTTTTTTTTTTTAATGCTTTCTGATTGCCTCCAAGTAGATGTTATCAGGAAATGGGCTTCCCTTTTCAATCTTCTTCTTGAGAAATTTCAAGATGCCACTGTTGGTTGTTTTGACGTAACTAAGGATTTAATTTTCGACTTATTTCCTTTTTTGTCTGCTTGTCCTGCTGCACAATCCCCGTTCAGGCCTTTTTGCTAGTTGCAAACAGTTCAGGGCCAGCTGTGGCCGTTTGGTTTTAATTGGAAACTGTCTCTTTAAATTTCAAGGAGATCTGTGTGCATGCATAGTAGAACCCTCTGAGGGTGGGGCTTGGGTGCCCACTAGCTCAGGCACCCCTATAATCACCAGAATGGAGGTGCACAGACAGCAAGGGACCAGTGAACAGCTACCAAAAGAAAACAATGTCCACACCTTTATCTCAGCGGTTCTGTCAGGCATCAGTGGTCGCTCTAATCCTTCCCCCGCTTGGTCTCACCCAAGATGCTGGCTCCTGAAGCAGCTGAGCATCCCAGACTAGAAAGCAATGGATTTCTTGCTTCTGCCACAAATTCTCCCAGCTGTAAGCCTTCCAACCTTCTCAATATTCCTTTATATGTGATTCAGAGTTCTGGGACCATCCCCAAACCTGTTTGTTCAGGTATTCTGTGTTGTTGCTGGTGGAGCTCCTTACTGCACTTCCACCGGATCCGCCATCTTGTTTGTTCTGATATGTATTTTTTTGCCCTTTTATTTTTAGTCTATTTTTATCTGTGTGTAAGGTGTATGTCTTGTAGACAGCATATTGAAGGATTTTATTTTCTTATCTATTCTGCTACTCTTTGTCTCTTGACTGATGCATTTAATCCATTGACATTCTGTGTAATTATTGCTAGGTATGAATTGATTGCTGTAAGTTTGCTTTTT
>NW_006408658.1:3945364-3946226 GCF_000296735.1 Chrysochloris asiatica
TTTCTTCCACATAATTTTCTGTGCTGAGTTCATTTCATTTGTGCACTTTCTCTTCATTTTCTTCAATGCTGTTGTTTTAATGTTTATGAAATCTTCATGGTTTTCTTGCTTCTTGTTTTAATGTGAAGATGTATTCATTTTCTTTTAGGCTACACTATAATTTATTAATTTATTTCCCAGTTTGAAACAGATCTTGAAATCTACTTGATTTCCTCACCATTTGGAAGTTCTATAATTTCACTTTTCCCTCTTTTTGCTTTGTTTTCATTATAAATTGATAATTCTCATTCCCTATTTTCAGTCTTGTAGGTTTGTTTTACTTTGGATACTTGTATATCTTGGTTGAGTTTTGAGTGGTGTTGTTGTGTATGTTACTCTCAGGCTGCTGTCTGCTGTTTGTTCTCAGTCCAAAGAAATCCCTTTTGTGTTTTTGGAAAGTTTATCTGGAAATGCTCTAATTTTGACATATTTGAGGGAAAGTTTACTCTGTATATGATTCTTTTTGGGAATTTTTTTCTTTCTTTCTGAATTTGATATATGTCTGCCCATTGCCTACTTCTCATCATAGTTTTACCTGAAAAATCAGAGTTTATTCTTATTAGTTCTCCATTGTCAATAGCTTTTTGTTTTTTCTGAGCTGCTTTCAGGTTTCTTACTTTGTCTTTGATTTTGGAGAGTTTGATTATGATATATCTTGGTGATTTTCTTTCATTGTCTATCCTGATTGAAGTAGTTCAGTTTCTTGAATGCTTATCTTCTCATATTTGATGTTGTTGTTGTCAGGTGCCATTGAGTCGGAACTGACTCATAGCGACCCCATGCACAGCAGAACGAAACAATGTCCGATCCTGGGCCAACCTCA
>NW_006408658.1:3947361-3955123 GCF_000296735.1 Chrysochloris asiatica
TTTTTTTTTTGGTTGCTATTGTTTCTTTAGTGTTTTGCTGAATTCTTCCTTTCTTTCCTCTACCTTTATGTCAATCAGTTGAAAGTAACTAAATATTATTCTCTTGAATTATTTTTCAGGTAGTCCTAATGCCTTTTCTTCCTCCTAAATGTTTTCTGGCTCTGGCTCTGGCTTTGGCTCTGGCTCTGGCTCTGCCTCTGAGTCACTTGTTTGAACTATTCTATCTTGTTTCTTCTAGTGACTGGACATTATCTGTTGCCTCCAAGACATTGTGATATCATTGTATTTGTATTTAATTGATGATTGTACATTGGGCTGATTAGAGAATGGAAGCATGTGCACCATTCTGCATAGACCATTTGTGTAGCTCAGGTTAGTATGTTAACTGTTGTTGTAGATGGTGTATAGTATCTTCTATTGGCTCTTTCCCAGTAAGTAGGGCCACATAAGTTGCTGCTACTATGCTGTATGGGCATGGTTGCTTTCCCCCATTGGATAAGGAAAGGAGCGAGAGAGAAAGCAAGGAGGAGGTAGGGAGAGCAAGAGAGAGAAAGCGGGAAACAAGTGAACAAGAAAACAATAGCAAAATAAAGAAAATGTTGGTTTTATTGTTAGATGCCATTGAGTTGGTACTTATAGTGGCCTTATGCACAATAAAATGAAACATTGTTGAGTCCTGGGCCAACCTCACAATTGTTGCTATTCCTGAGTGCATTAGTGCCATCACTGTGCCAATCCATCTCATTGGGTGTTGTCCTCTTTCTCTCCAACCCTCCACTTTACCAAACATGACCGTCTTCTCCAGTGACTGGTCTCTCCTGACAATATTTCTGAAATATGAGTGGCAAAGTCTGGCCATCCTGCCTTCTAAGGAGCATTCTATCTGTACTTCCTCCAACACTGATTTGTTTGTTCTTTTGGCAGTCCATGGTGCTTTTAATATTCTCTTCCAATACCATAACTCAAATGCATCAATTCTTCTAAGGTCTTCCTTAATCACTGTCCAACATTCACATGATTATTAGTCCAAAGGGACTTGAGAGGATTTTTATTTATTTATTTATTTATTTAAAATAAAGAGTGATGGAAACAGAACCTCAGTCTTAGAAATGAATTGAATCAACTACTTGAATATTCATGGAAGCTGCCTAATCCTCAGAACCTTTAATAAGTAACACAGGCCGGATGACAACTTGGGTTCAGTATCGAGAGACCTAGTCGATCCCATCTTAATTTCTGAACTACAGAAATAGTGAGATAGTAAATTTGTGTATTTTAAAATGGTAAATTTGTGGTAATCTCTCATGGCAACAATAGATATTCAATTCCTTGTGGTTGTAGGAATGGGATTTCCATTTCCTTGCTATTAGTAAGAGATAGGTCTTTGCTCTTTGAGGCTGCTCACATTACTTCACATGCTTTTCATTTGACCTCCTCCAGCAACGTGGGGTTGAATGCTGTCAAGCTTTATTCTCTCTGACTTCTCATTCCTTACATTTCTCTGCCTCTGGTTTGAAAAATTCTCTGATTTTAAGTACTTATGTGATTAGAGTGGTTCTATCTAGATTATCTAGATGGAGTCCTGGTGTGGTGCTGTGGGCAAATGCGTCAGGCTGTAAAATCATTTGAACTGCAAGGTGGGTGGTTCAAGCTCACCAGCTGCTCCTTGGAAACCCTACACAGGGTTGCTATGGGTCAGACATGATTCAATGGCACTTAACAAAAACAATCTAGATTACAACAAAAGAAAACATAGACTGTTCCTATTTTCAAGTCCATGATCTCAATTATATACAGCACTTGGGTGTGAACATATAAGGAGTATTTTTATTCATTTCTTTGAGAGTCAGGCGAGATAACAAATGTACCAGGAAATCTCCTCTTACTGCTTTCCACCCAAATTCTCCATGTGTTTCTTATCCACTGCACTCACTGTATTGTTGTTTGATTAGGAATCTTCCAAACCAGACTATGGATTAATGTTTGTTTGTTAGCTGCCATCGAGTCATAACCAACTAATAGTGAATTTATGCACAGCAGAATGAAACACTTCCTGGTCTTATTCCAATCTCACAATTTTTGCAACGCATGAGCCCATTGCTGCTGAACTGTGCCAATTCATCTTGTTGGGGACTTCCTTTTCTTTGATGACCCTCCACTTTATCAAGCATGATGTTCTTCTCCAGGAGCTGGTCCCTTCTGATAATATGTCCAAAGTATGAGAGATGAAGACTGACCATTCTGGTTTCTCAGAAGCATTCTGGCTGTACTTCTTCCAACACGGATTTGTTTGTTCTTTCTTTGGCAGCCCACAGTACTTTCAATATTCTCCTCCAACACCATAACTCAAATGCATCAATTTTTTATGGTCATCTTTATTCACTGTACAACTTTCACATGCATACGAGATTACTGAAAATACTGTGGCTTGGATCAGGTGTACCTTAGTCTTCAAACTGATATATTTGCTCTTGCACACTTTAAAGAGGTCTTTTGCAGCAAATTTGACTAATACAATACACTGTTTGATTTCTTGACTGCTGCTTCTATGAGTGTTGATGGTGGATCCTTGCAAAATGAAGTTTTGACAACTTCAATATTTTTTTTTCCATTTAGCTTCATGATTTTTATTAGTCCAGTGGTGTGAATTTTTTTCTTTACGTTGAGGTGCAACCCATACTGAAGGCTGTGGTCTTTGATCTTCATAAATAAGGATTTTATGTCCTCTTTACTTTCAGCATATGTTTGGATTTATGGAGTCCTGGTGTGGTGCTATAGGATAAACAATATTTGAGTTTATTTGAACTGCAAGTTTGGTGGTTCAAACTCACTAGTCGCTCCTCAGAAATGCTATACAGGGCCATTATGAGTCGGAATCCACTTGACAGCAGTTAACAACAACAACATATAGATTTATATATATAAGGATTAACATATATATATATATATATATATATATATATATATATATATATATATATGTATATATTACATGTTCTCAGCTTATATGTGGATTAATATGTTGCTGTTGCTGCTGTTAAGTGCCCACCGATAGCAACCCTACATAGAGTTTCTGAGGAGCAGCTGTGAGCTTGAACCACTGACTTTGTTGTTCAAACTGATTTCACAGTGCAGTATATTAACCCACAGTACCACACCAGGACTCCATAGATTAATATGTTGTTGTTGTTATGTGCTGTGGAGTCGATTCTGACTCACAGCAATCCTGTACAGGGTTTCTGAGGCTGTAAATCTTTACTGGAACAGAAAGCCTTATTTTTCTCCTGTGGAACAGCTGGTAGGTTCGAACTGCTGCCTGTGAGCTTAGCAGCCCAATTCATAACCACCATGCTTCCAGAGCTCCTTATGTATTAATATAAGGAATGCTTATTTACCTATACATTATCATGATTAAAAGAGTACCTAACATTGAACGAATACCTTTAGTACCTAACATTGAACGGATACCTTGATTTATAGCTGTTTGTGTTAAAATATACCTGGTGTGGTCTTGTAGGATAAGCACTGGACTGCAAAATTGATTTGAACTGCAAGGTTGGTACTTCAAACTTACCAGCTGCTCCTCTAAACCCTATGCAAGGTCTCTATGAGTTGGGACCAACTTGATGGCACTTAACAACAACAACATTAAAGACTCAAGTTGCAATATTGAAGGATTCTATGGGCAAAATATGGAATGATACAGAAAACATCGAAGCCAATCTAAGGAATACACAAAATACTGTACCAAAAAGAACTGGTCAGTGTTCAATCATTTTAAGAGATAGCACAGGATCAGAAATCAGTGGCATTCATGGCAGAAATCCAAGCTGCACTGAAGGTACTAGTGAAACACAAGGTCCCAGGAATTGAAAGAATACAACTTGAAATACTTCAACAGACGGATGCAGCACTGGAAGTGTTCACTCATCTGCCAAGCAATTTGGAAGATAGTTAACTATACGGTCAACTGATTGAAAGACATCCATTTTTGTGCCCATTCCAAGAAAGGTGAATCAGTGGGATGCAGCGAACAATATCATTAATGTCACATGCAAGTCAAATGGTGCTGAAGATAAGGAAAAAATGATTGTCACAGTACATTCAGTAAGAAGCTGCCAGAAATTTAATCCAGATTCAGAAGAGGATGTGTAATGAGGGACATTGTTGCTGATTGAGCTTGACTGAAAGCAGAGAATACCAGAAAGATATTTACTTGTACTTTATTGACTATGAAAATGTATTTGACTATGTGAATCATAACAAACTATGGATAATATTGCATAAAATGTATATTCCAGAACATTTATTGTACACATGAGGAACCAGTTCCTAGACCAAGAAGAAATTATTTGAATAGAACCAGGTGATACCGAATGTTTTAAAAACAGCAAAGGTATACACCAGAGTTGTATCCTTCTACCATACTTATTCAATCTGTATGCTGAGCAAATAATCCAAGAAACTGGATTATATGAAGAATACTATGACATCAGGTTTTAAGGAAGATTAATTAACAACCTGCAATATGCAGATGACCCAACTTTGTTCACAGGAAGAGAAGAGGACTTTAAGTACTAACTACTAAGGAATCCTGGTGTGGTGTTGTGGGTTAATGCACCAGACTGCAAAGCCATTTGAACTACAAGGTCAGTGACTCAAGCTCACCAGCTGCTCCTTGGAACCCTATACAGGGTTGCTATGGGTCAGAGTCAACTCAACAGCATTTAACAACAACAACTAAAGATAGAAGATTACAGCTTTCAGTGTGGATTGCACATCAACATAAAGGAAACAAAAAATACTCACAACTGAACCAATAAATAACATCATGTCATATAGAGAAAAGATTGAAATTGTCAAAGAATTAATTTTACTTGGCTCCACAATCAATACTCATGAAAACAGTAATCAAGAAATTAAATGACATATTCTATTAGGCAAATCTGCTGCATAAAGCCTCTTTAAAGAGCAAAGATGTTAGTTTGAGAACTAAGGTGCGCCTGACCAAACCCATTGCATTTTCAATAGCCTCATATACATGTGAAAGTTTGACAATGAATAAGCAAGAGAGTAGAAGAATTGATGCCTTTAAATTATGATTCTGGAAAGTACCATGAACTGCCAGAAGAATAAACAAATCTGTGTTGGAAGAAGTACAGCTAGACTACTCCTTACAAGCAACGGATCTCATGCTTTGAACATGTTGCCAGTAAAGACCGGTTCACAGAGAAGAACATCATAATTTTTAATGTGGAAGGTCAACAAAAAAGGGAAAGATTCCTAATGAGATGGACTGACACAGTGGCAGCAACAATGGACTCAAACATAGCAACAGTTGTGAGGATGGGACAGGATTGAGCAGTGCTTCCTTCTGTTGTACATGGGGTCACTATGAAACAGAACCATCTTGATGACATCTAACAACACTGTGAGAGTAGAAATTGTGAACTTGTTTTAAATGAAAAGCTCACCAGGTACTCTTCAGAAACCCTATACAGCTATACAGGATCGCTATGGGTCACAACTGACTCAATGGCACTTAACAACAACAACAGCATGTAGAATAGAAACTTCCCTGAAGCAAATAATGAAACCTAGATTGTAACTAAGGTTCACTTGGCCCCAAATTTTGTCAGTTAAACCCAATAATCTTATTTCTCAAGTAGGTTATTCAATAAATGTTTGTGGAGAATATATCACAGCAATATTCTCAACATCTTATTCTGTATAAATATGTTCTATAATCTTACTTGTAATTGCTCTCTGAATATAAGGGCATCGGCAATATACCAGTGCTTCTTATTATGGTAGGTTCATGTATGATCCAAGTGGGAATTTTACATGTTTTAACAAATTTGAATGCTGGAAATTAATTTTATGAATTAAACACTCTTCATAGATTCAGCATTTTTGTGTATATTAATCATAGTCATTTGATGGATAAGCCAGGACACTTAAAAGTTAGAAGATTTAGGGTTAAATACCATTTTTACCATTGACAAACTGTATAAATTTGAGGCATGTCATTCTCTTTCTTAACTCTAAGTTACTTCTGTAAAATACAGTGTTCTTCCAGATCCCTTTAGGTTTTGATCATTCCTATCCCTTGGATACTCCTACAAATAAGGAAATGTCCAGGCAGGGAGCTGTGGAGCATCTCTATATTCCCAGAAGTCTGTCAGCATCTGAGCTGAAATAAACTCAAGGGACTTCTTGAAGGCAGTCTCATATTGTTTGGGCCAGGAAGCTGGCAAAGGTAACTGAGGGCTGTGAGCAAGGCAAGCAGGGCCCCTGATCCTTCTCTGCCTCTCTCTGCATCTTCCATGCATAAATCTATCTCAAGTAGGTAAGAATGTCATGCCAGATGTCCTAAGGCACTCTGCCCTTAGCTTCTAAATCCTGATTGCTATAATGTGAGAACATGAGGGGGAAAAAAGCTGTATCTAATCTGAGTCAGTTTCCTTGCACCCCTGACCCCTCTTGCATGCTCTCACCTTTATTTATTGCTAGTTGTATATTTTTTATTTATTGATCTTGTTCTTTGCAATCCATTATGCTCTTTCCTTGGAAAAGCCACCTGGTCAGGCCATGCTTTAGATGTAGATGCCTTGGGGTAAGAAAACACTTACATCCTTACCTAAGGATGTTTTGGGATGGGGGAGGTGTACCAAAAGTTTTGGTTGTTTTGTCAGTTTCTTGGTGGGTCCCTCCTTAGTGCTAAATTGTGCCAAAGAAGAGGTGTCTGCACACAACATACAGAGGCTTAACACAACAACAAAAAATCCAGCCTGCTGCCATTGGGTTGATTCTGACTCACAGTGATTCTATATAGGGTTTCAGAGGTTATAAATCTTTACAGGAACAGACAGCCTCATCTTTCTCCCATGAAGCAGCTAATGGGTTTGAACTACTAAAGTTGGGGCTAGCAGTTCAGTCTTATCCTATAGTGCAACTACAGGAGCCCTGGTGGCACTGTAGTAAAAACACTGGACTGCTAATCACAAGGTCGGCAGTTTAAACCCACCAGCCACTCTTGCTGCTTCCATAAAGATTCACAGCCTTGGAAACCCTGCACAAGGTGACTGTGAGTCATTATCAGCTTGATGGCACTGGGTAAGAATGTGGAATGGAGAAGAAAGTTCATCACTGGAAGGAAGGATAGAGGAGTCCTGAATGAAGATGGAGGAGCAAAGATAGATAAATACATAGAAGTGAATGTGTAGAGCTGACTTTAGTATTCAGAGTTGCAAAGTACTTGGTCTTAAATTTTTTACAACTCTTCTCTTTTGATTCTTCATAGCCACATTGGGTCAATTTACATGAAAGGAAACCAAGACCTAGAAAGGGTCAGTGACTTACAGAGAAAGATCTTGCTCTGACAACAACAGGGGTTGTAACAATAATTAAGAGTCATGGTTGAGTTTTTGGAAATAGTGGGAGAGGAGGGAAGGTAAGACTTTCAAGGCTACACTGCTTTGCAGGCAGAGAAATATAAACCTAGAACTGTGAGAGTAAAGGCATGGAGAAGTGACCACCAATGGCAGTTATCAGCTAAGCATTTATGGAAGAGGGACCTGGACCTGGAAGATGAATTAAATGTGGATTCTCATACATTTTTTAAATTTAAATTAAAAATTTTTTATTTTAAGTTTTTATTGTGAATTTAAGGCGCTCTGGTAGCGTAGTGGTTACGAATCGGGCTGCGAACCTTAAGGTCAGCGGTTCGAAACTACCAGCTGCTCCGCGGGAGAAAGATGAG
>NW_006408658.1:3955444-3966246 GCF_000296735.1 Chrysochloris asiatica
GGTACACCCTGGCCGTCAGCACACAGCCCCTCTCCCTTCCTGAGACTAGAGTCCCCAGCCGCTCAATCTTTCCAGGTCATTGTCTCTGCCTCCATCTCTGGTGTCACTGTCTCCTTGGATAGGGTCTCACATTCCGTTCTTCTCCCTTGATGATCCAAGGGTCCTCTGCTCCTGGACTGCAAGATCAACCACTCCCCTCCCTTTATTACAAAACATCTACCTTTACTTTGCAACACATTCAGTCAGTCCTGATAGCAGTTATTCACTATTGAACCACAAGAGTCTTAGTACTGTGTTGGGACTTTAATTCTGGGGTAGTTAGGACTCGGATTTTTGGTAGTGAGGAAATATAATGGTTACTAAGCAGAATAGTGCCATTTTCATATTTGCCTTTTAAATTAGTATTTTTGCTCCAGATTCAGGAATGGATTGGAGAGATAGGAGGCTTACTCTGAGAATGTTATTATATCACAGAAATGTATTACTTATTAACATGGTTTAACATAATAAGTAAAGAGAAAAAAGGAGTCTAGTTGATGTTTGGATTTGAGTCTCAATATTTAATATAAAGATAAAAGAGATAGAGAATACAGATGAGAAGCAATTCCAAGGGCTGACTTTGCAGTTCAAACTGACCTGATGGGTCCAGTGCTTAACCTACAGTACCACTCCAGGATTCCATGATATACCACTGTATTAAGATACTAGGCAGAGGCCATGAATAAAAATTTCTCTGTCTTCTTTACAGGATAGTGGTTCTAGAATCTATGCAGGAATCCCGTCATGGAAGATAATTTCCACAACAGCTCAGATTTGCCTTCGTTCACACTGACAGGGCTCCCAGGGCTGGAGTCCTCCCAACACTGGATGTTTCTGTTGCTTGGTGCTCTCTATGCTGTCTCCATTGTGGGCAATGCCCTGATCCTCTTCATTATCAAAGAGGAGCAGAGCTTGCATCAGCCTATGTATTACTTCCTTTCTTTGCTATCAGTCAATGACCTAGGTGTGTCCTTTTCCACATTGCCCACTGTGCTGACCACATTTTGCTTCCACTTAAGGAAGATCAACTTTGATTCTTGCATGGCTCAAATGTTCTTTATCCACCTCTTCTCCTTTGCGGAGTCTGGGATCCTACTGGCCATGAGCTTTGATCGATACGTGGCTATCTGCAACCCACTGCGGTATGCCACAGTGCTCACTGATGCCCGAGTGGTGTGCATGGCCATATCTGTTATCATCCGCAGTTTCTGCATGGTTTTCCCACTGCCTTTTCTTCTGAAAAGACTGACCTTCTGCAAGGCCAATGTGCTCTCCCATGCGTACTGTCTACACCCAGACTTGATCCGCCTGCCCTGTGGTGACATCACCATCAACAACATCTTTGGCTTATTCATTGTCATCTCTACCTTTGGCCTGGACTCTGCACTCATTCTCCTCTCCTATGTGCTCATACTGCGCTCTGTTCTGGCCATTGCCTCCCGGGAAGAGCGATTGAAGACACTCAATACGTGTGTGTCACACATTTGTGCTGTGCTCATGTTTTACGTGCCCATGGTTGGTGTATCCATGGCTGCCCGCTATGGGAAACATGCCCCAAAGTATGTGCACACACTTATGTCCCTGATCTATCTCTTTGTGCCTCCAATGCTCAACCCTGTCATCTATTCAATCAAAACTAAAGAGATTCGTCGAAGGATTTGCAAAATACTGCTGGGAACCAAGCTTTGAGCAGAAAGAGACATGTTAAAAATCACAGGATGTTTACTGTTAATTCACAATTTGATTCCAAGACTTGCTTTTTTGATAAGAGTTGTTATATTTCACTTTGAATACTGACTCACTATTAGAATTGCTACCATATGTACCATGACAGTTGGCAATAGTTGATACCCAAACCAACAGGTTTCAGAAATGTTAAATGAATCATCAATTAAGGGGAAAATATTTTTTTTTTTTTATTAACTGAAAATTATACAACTTGATAATCTGCCCCTCATTTTGACACACTATGTTGCTTTTATCTGTGTTTAAAGTGAATCATCACAAAGGAAACTACCATGGTAACATTGTATTAACAGGGGAAAGAATGATTTTCCTAAAGATTATATTAAATAAATATTAACTAAGATCACATATGTGAGATATATATACGTGTGTGTGTGTATGTGTCACTTTAGGATAATCACTGGACTACTAACTGCAAGTTTAGCAATTTAAACCTACCAGCCACTCCTTGGAAACCCTATACAGTGTTGCTATGAGTCGGAACTGACTTGATGGCACTTAACAACATCAACATATATACATTTATATGACTGATTTTCCAGAAATACATACCCAGGCCTTTCTTCTCAAGTGCTTCTGTGTGAACTTGAATCTCCAACCTTTAGGCTAGCAGCATAGTGCACTGACCCTCGGTACCACCCGGGAACCCCTCTGAGAAACAGTCACAACAGAGCCCTAGAGCTCAGAATCTGGATGGCTCTTCCTTCTCTCTCCAGAGGTTTCTCCTTTCAGTCACTTTGGAAAACCACCTTTTTGATGTTATTGTGGTAGTGGTGGTTGGTGGTAAAAATACACACAGCAAAACATTCACCAACTCAACAATTTCTATGTACATATTCAGTGACATGGATTGCAACAACAACAGCATCAACTCAATGTCTCCTACAAATACCCCTCTTCCCTTATCACTATTAATATATATTCTTTATATGTATATATTTGCTTATTTTATATAATTGAAATAGTACAGTATTTGTCCATTTGTGACTTATTTATTTCACTCAACATAATGTTTTCAAGGTTCATACATGTTGTGACTTGCATCACATCTTCATTTTTCTTTCAGGCTGAGTACATTCTGTTGTATGCATAGATCACAATTTTTAAATCCATTCATATATTTATGAACATTTAGGTTACTTCCACTTTTTGGCTACAGTGAAATATCCTGCAGTGGACCTTGTTGTACAGGTTTCTGTTTGTCTTTCTGTCTTCATTTCTGGGTATATACCTAGAATTAGGATTAGTGGGTCATATGGAGTTCTGGTGTGGTGCTGTAGCATAAAGCACTGGACCATAAGTTTGGTTTGAACCACAAGATCAGTGGATCCTTTGAAACACTATATGAGTTGCTGAGTTGGGACCAACTTGACAGCACTTAACAACAATAACAACATGATAGTTCTAAGTTCAGCTTTTTTTTTATCTGACAAACTGTTTTTACAGCAGCTGTACCATTGAAAACTACCCTTGTTTGCACATGCAGACAAAAAAAAAAAAAAAAAGTATGAGACAACACTAAACCAAAGCAAATACAAAAACACTGCTGTCGAGTTGATCCTGAGTCATAACAACCCTGTATAGGGTTTCTGAGGCTGTGCATTTTTCTCCTCTTTCTTTTGAGGGGTGGCTGGTGAGTTTGAACTGTTAACCTTCACCTACAGTGTCATAAGGGCTCCTTTAATACTAAACAATTATGCCCCTCCCCCCCAAAAAAAGAAAGAAATATAAGGACAAAGATAAACCCATTGACCTTAGAGTCATGCTCACAATGGAAATTTATCCTTTTTTCTGGTCTTTTAAAAAAATATATCCTATCATTCCAGTATCTGTTTCTGACTGTTATAAACCACACTGTAACTTCAACATTATTTAATAATTTAAAAAATGCATCTTCCAATCCCAATTACAAAATCAAGATGCCACCTGGAAAGGTAGTAAGAAGATGGGATTGAGTGAGTACCTTTGTAACATGGTAAGATATTTCTATAATCATTCTGTCAGTGATCCCTATTTATTCATTTAGTAAAATGACTGGTATGGATCTAACATTATGCTAAGTAATGGCTATGCAGAAATGGATGAAGCCTGGTTTCTAATATAAAAAAGAATATAATGTGGTTCAGTAAATTACTTGATATTACTCTTATATTCTTTGTAACTCCCACCAAAGAGCTGGATGGGACCATGAAGATGGGGTATATGGAACTCTAACATGGGGATTGGTCAATTTTGACATCCCACTTGGTACAAAACAAGCCATCTCAGAAGCAGGACAAGGGAGACTCACTGCCAGCAAGAAAGAAGAGCCTGGACAAGAGGGCATCCTTTGGCCCCTGAGACATTGAACCTCCTCAGTGCTAGAGGAGCAGTAGAGTAGCAGTGTTAGAAAAAGAACCATGGACCAGAGCACAAAACAGAGTGATAGATTTGAAGTGAGTAATGTAAGTGCCTCTGGGTGGGAGACTCACTTGCTGAGTGGACTGCCTCCAGGCGCACAATTGGAGGAGTTAGGTTTGCTGATCCACAGCACTGAGTACCTTTGTATTGAGGCTTATGGTGGAGAGCCTTTTGGGCATTTTATCAGCAGCACTAAAGAGGCTTTGTAGCATTGCTTAAACAGGGCAGAGGCCTAGGGGCCATGTGGCTGAGAAACCAAGGAACACAGAGGCATGTTTGCAAGCACAGTTGAGAAGAGACACTCTTGAGTGGAAGAACTATATCCTGTGCATTTCTGATTCTGAATTATTTCCTGTTAACTTCACTTATAAACTTTATTACTGTAAGTATTGTCTGCGAGTTTTATGTGGCCAAGGGAATAGATTATCAAAAGCAGCAGAGAAGTAGAGAGTGCTGTAGGATGGACAGTTGGTGTCAGAATTGGTAATGATTGGAGGCGTGTCAGATTTCTGCCTCATCGGCATTGGCCTTGGGCTGATGTTGAGTTTGATTTTCCTTAACTTGTGAAGGCAGAGAGTGTTAGATGTCTCCCCCATGCTGTTTATACAGTAATACTGAAGGATGTTTTCTTATGTGTGTCTTACAAGTTGATTACTGATATACAGAAGCCAGTATTGTTACTATAGGCAAAATACATATGACTCCTGGTTTTCCAACACTAGTTAAATGAAAACACACACATGTGTACACATGCATGCACACATACAATCTGTTCATATTGACTATGGGTTATAGAGAAATATGTGGATGATGAAGAAAATTAAAATTAAAATCTCTAATTTTCCTAATATGTCTAATTTGCTCCAACTCATAGTAACCGTGTATAGGGTTTCCGCTGATGGGTTGGTTTAAACTTGAGCTCAAGTGCTTATCTGATAGCATCACACCACTAATTTTACATTTACACATAAACACACAGGACAGGACTTTAAAAAGTTACCCCTGACTCGAGAACCAAAGAACTAGATGGTACCTGGCTACCACTACCAATTGTTCAGAACGGGATCACATTAGAAGGTCCTGATGGAGTGTAAAACATGAAACAAAACTTAAAATGAAAAAAAACCAAAAACAAAACACAAACCAGACCAGGCTTACTGGTCAGAAAGAGATTGGAGGAACCTGAGATCATGGCTCTCAAGAACTCTTCAGGTCTAGAATTTAATATACAGTTTTCAATCAATTTTCAGCCAACCTGTAAATAGATACACAAGGGAACAACAAAGTGAGGTATGCTCACCATCGAATAGTCAACAGTTTAAGATAAAAAGGTCAACATTATCTAATAATAAAGTTCAGAAGTGTTGGAATAGAAATAAGAACAACTGTGTGGAAGCAGGATAACTGTTGCTACATGGAGGGGATTGTAATCAATGAGATGAAACAAAGTGTATGATTTGTTGAATGCAAAACTGACCATCTGCTCTGTAAACCTTCACTTAATTTACAGTACACATTTTTTTTAAAGGCTCATAAAAAAATTCCATTATCCTTTGATGCCATTTTCCACAACTTTTTGAAACCCCCTTGAATATATGCAAGTGTGTATATATATATATATATATATATGCTCTCTTTTACTGTTACAAAATAGTATTATGTAGAAAATACAAAATACAAAAAAGTACTATGTAGAAAGAAAAGTCAATTCTCTAATCAACAGCTTTGTAAAACAAAACAAAACCACTTTCCTAATCCTTCTGAATGCAAACAGGAAACAGAGAGAGGAAGTGGAATACTGATGTTACATTAAGGGGATTACAGTCACTGAGATGACAAAAGACATGTATCAATTGCTGAATGTAAAACTGATTATCTTCTTTGTACGCTTCATCCAATTCACAATAAAAAATAAAACACACAAAGTCTACTTTTTTTGACTGAGATAAATTGTGTTTGCTCAAAATGGTACAATCAGCATTCTAAATCATATAGAATTTTATATTGTTTTATGCATTTGCTTAAGTCTAAGAGAGTCCAAAAATAAACACTGAAAATAAATCTAGATCTGTTAAAAAAAAAAAAGAGACCCTATTGCCCAATTTATACCTCAGTTAAATATTTTAACTCTTATAACCATCTTTTTCTACATTATTTGAAATATGTTCTTCTGAATGTTTAGCTACTGAAAAACCTATGAGTAACAGTGGGATATTGTCAACTATAGTGTTGTAAGGTAGGAGGGCACTCAAAATATGACTGGAAAGAGTTGTCTCTTTAAAGTAGAATTGACCATAATGAAGCGAATAGAATAAAGCTTTCAGAACCTTCATTTGTCAATGGGGCACAACTCGAAATGAGGGAAACAGCTGCAAACATCCATTAATAATCAGAACTTTGAATGTACAATGTATGAAATCTAGGGAAACTGGAAGTTGTTAAAAAAAATTAAAAAAAAGGAACATATAAAAACAGGTATCCTAGGCATTAGTGAGCAGAAATGGATAAGTATCGGTCATTTTGAATCTGACAATCACATGATTTACTATGCTGATAGTGACAAATTAAACAGGAATGGCATTATGTTCATTGTCAAAAAGAATATGTCAAGATCTATCTTGAAGTACAACGCTGTCTGTGATAGGATAATATCCATATGCCTATAAGGAAGACCAGTTAAAACCTCTATTATACAAATGTATGCACTAACCACTAAGGCCACTGATGGTGAAATTGAAGAATTCTACCAACTTCTTTAGTCTGAACATACAATAAAGATACAGACATGCAAAAAATCTGCATTGATATTTACTGGTAACTGGAATGCAAAGTCAGAAATAAAGAGAAAGGATCAGTTGAAAAATCTGATCTTGGTGATACAAATTATGCTGGAGATAACATGATAGAATTTTGCATGATCAACAATTTATGCATTGCAAATACCTTTTTTCAACAACATAAAAGGCAGCTATATACATGGACCTCAGCACACGGAATACCAGGAATCAAACTGACTACATCTTTGGGAAGAGATGGTAGAAGACCTCAATAATATTATCAGTCAATACAAGATCAGGGACTGACTGTGGAACTGACCATCATTTGCTCCTATGCAAGTTCAGGATGAAGCTGAAGAAACACAAAACATCTCCATGAGAGCCAAAATATGAACTTGAATATGGTAGTGGTTGTTGGTGGTTGTGTGTCATCGAATCATTTTGACTCATAGCGATCCTGTATATGGTTTCCAAGGCTATAAATCTAAATAGGAGGAGAAAGTCTCATGTTTCTACCACAGAGCAACTAGTAGATTTCCACTGCTGACCCTGAATTTAAATATATCCCATCTGAATTTAGAGATCATGTGAAGAACAGAATTGATGCATTAGACACTAATGACCAAATACCAGAAGATTTGTAATATGACATCAAGAAAATTATATGGAAAGAAAGTAAATGTCATTAAAAAGACAAAACAGAAAGAAGACCAAAATGGATGCCAGAAGAGATCTGAAACTTGCAATTGACAGTAATGAAGGTAAAGCATGTGGTAGAAATGAAGAGGTAAAAGAGCTGAACAGAAACTTTTGAAAGAATTCTTAAGAAGAAGAAGCAAAGTATTATAATGAAATGTGCAAAGATGTGTAGTTGGAAAGTCAAAGGGGAAGAACATGCTCAGCATTGCTGAAGCTGAAAGAAATGAAGAAAAAAGTCAAGTCTCCACTTGTAATATTGAAGAAGTCCTGGTGTGGCAATGTAAGATAAGCACTAGAATGTTAACTGTACTGTTAGTTGTTCAAATCCACCATCTATTCCTCAGAAAGTCTGTAAAGGATCACAACGAGTAGGAGCTAACTCAATGGCACTTAACAACACTAAGAACATTGGCAAACTATTGAATAACACTGAAAGCATCAAAAGAAGATGGAAGGAATATACAAAGTCACTGTTCCAAAAACAAGTGGTCAATGATCAACCATTTCCGTTTCAATGATCAAGAACTGATGGTATTGAAGGAAAAAGTCCAAGCTTCACTGAAATCATTGGTGAAAAACAAGTCTCCAAGAAATAATGGAGTACAAATTGGAATCTTTCAACAAATTGATGCAGCTCTGGAAATGTTAACTCATCTATGTCAAGAAACTTGGAAGACAGCTTACCTAGTGAACTGATTGGAAGAGATCCATAGTTGTGTCCATTCCAAAGAGAGGTGACCCAATGGAATGCGGAAATCATCAGACAATATCAGTAATAATACATGTAAGTAAAATTTTGTTGAAGATAATTCAAAAGTAGTTACAACAGAGCACTGATTGAGAACTGTTAGAAATTCAAGCCAAATTCAGAAGAGGAAGTGAAATGAGGGATATCATTGCTGATGTCAGATGAATCTTGGCTGAAAGCAAAGAATGACAGAAAGATGTTTACTTGTGCTTTATTGACTATAAAAAGGTATTTGACTCTGTGGATCATATTGTGAAGAATGGGTATTCCATAATACTTAATTGTTATCATGAGTAGACCAAGAGGCAATTGTTAGAACAGAATAAGGGGATACTGAATGGTTTAAAATCAGAAACATGTATGCCAGGGTTTCTTCCTTTCACCTTTTTTATTCGATTTGTATGCTGATTAACTAATCCAAGAAACTGGATTATATGAAGAGAATGTGACATCAGGTTTCAAGTAAGACTCATTAATAATCTAAGATATGCAGATTATACAACCTTGCTTTCTCAAAGTGAAAAGACTTAAAATACTTACTGATGAAGATCAAAGACTACAGCCTTCAGTATGGATTGCACCTCAATATAAAAAAAAAAAAAACACAAAAGTCCTCACCCCTGGATCAATAAATAACATCATAATAAATGGAGGAAAAGATTGAAGTTATCAGCGAGTTAATTTTGCTAGGATGCACAATCAACACTGAAGGAGACAGTCAAGAAATCACATGACATCTTGTATTAGGCAAATCTGCTACATAAGACCTCTTGAAAGTCTTCAAGAATAAAGATAAAAGTTTGAGGGCTAAGGTGTCTGACCCAAGCCATAGTATTTGCAATTCCCTCATATTAATGTGAATGTTGGACAATGAATAAAGCAGACCATATAAGAATAGATACTTTTGAAATATGATGCTGGAGAAGAACATTAAAATACCGTGGAGTGCCAGAAGAACAAAATCTGAGTTGGAAGACATACAGCCAGAATGCTCCTTAGAAGTCAGAATGGCGAAATTTTTGTCTCTTACACTTTGGGCATGTTTTCAGGAGGGGCCTGTCCCTTGAGAAAAATATCATGCCTGTTAAAGTGGAGGATCAGGAAAAAAGAGGAAGACCTCCAAAGAGATATGGATCGACACAGTGGCAGCAGCAATTGGCTTAACCGGAACAATTGTGGGGATGGGGCAGGAGCAGGCATTGCTTTGTTCTGTCATGCAAAAGTCAGAACCCACTGGGCAGTACCTAACAACAACAGCAAAATGAGTCTTACTTATAATGAACAGAATATGAATCCTATTTACCATAATTCTTTATCCTATTTTTTCCTCTGTCTATTCTTTCCAACTCACCCCCATCATTGGCCCTGAAGGATGAAATATGCATTTGTGACAATGACAAACAAAAGAATGAACTTTTTGAGTATTATTCCAGATTTTTTCCATGAGCCTAGAAATTGCCTTTTTTAAAAAAAGTTTTTATTGTGAATTGAGTAATAGTTTACATGGGAGAACATAGGTTTTACACTCATAATCTCCTCCATGCATCGTCATTCAATATGATTTGTTTCCATTCCCTCTGGTTTTTTTTTGGAGGGGTGGTGGTGGTGGTGGCAGGGATGTACACAGAAACACTCAGGAATATATAATTATTTAAACAACCAAAGGGCACATTCTGTAAGCCTGCCTCCTGGCTGCCAGCACTCAGTCTTTCTCTTTCTATGAGTCTAGAGTCCTAAGTTGCTCTCTATCCATGTCCTCATCTCTGCCTCCATCTCTGGTGTTGCTGCTTCTCTGGATAGAGTCCCACATTCCACTCATGCTCATCTCCTTTGATGGTCCTAGGGTCCTCTGTTTCTGGACTGTAAAATTAACTACTCCCCACTTTTTGTTACAAAACTTCTACCTTTACAGTTGTGACTGTTGCAATCAGTCATGGTAACAATTACTCACTATTGAATCATAAGGATCTTTTCCCCATATTTTTTCACCAGACCCAACTTGACAAGATGAAAACTATTCAGTGGGGTTTTACCTTCCCCCGGACACTCTTAAACTAAACACCCCCTTGAAAACTTGAAAGCCACTTTGTGCCTTTATCGCCCCCTCATTTTAGGTAGCCAATGTCTAGGTTGCCCATTCTTGTCAACCACGTATACAGAGGGAATAGGATTGATGTTGATGTGAAGACTCCTTTCATTTGGCAAAAGTTTCCTCTTAAAATGTTTGCCAATAGAGAGAAACACTGTAAACTAATGATATATAGCGGGGATAATAATCAATGTAATGAAACAAGCTATATGAATGGTTGAATGTTAAGCTGATGATGTGCCCTGTAAACTTTCACTCAATGCAAAATAAAAACATTTAATTAAAAAAAAAAAGAAAGAAAGAA
>NW_006408658.1:3966346-3972775 GCF_000296735.1 Chrysochloris asiatica
TGAAACAAGCTATATGAATGGTTGAATGTTAAGCTGATGATGTGCCCTGTAAACTTTCACTCAATGCAAAATAAAAACATTTAATTATAAAAAAAAAAAAAAAAATGTTTGCCAAACCATGTTTAGTATTCCATTATTCAAGATTAGAAGCAACTCTGTTGAACCTGAAATGAGAGTACAGAGCTTCTTCTCTTTATTTTTAGTCAGAATCCAGGCATTTTATCATTTCAATAGTGGAAAAATGTTAAATTCCAAGAACAGTTTGTCAAGTAAAAAAGAGGAGGAAGAGCTTCTACTTAAGTTTTGTTTTTTGTTTTTTTTTTAAAGAAGAAAGAAAAGGACTTATTTTAAAAGGAGCTATAAAAATGGACAGAGTGGCTTTTTTTTTTAAGCACTTGCCTAGCCAAAAAACAGCCTTTTACCTTAGTCCCTACAAAATGGCAACTCTTAAAATTGGAAAAACCAAAATGAAACCTGTTGTCAATCGAGTCTATTCCAACTCACAGTGAGTGAGTCTATAGGACAAAGTAGAACTGCACATGGAGTTTCCAAGACTGTAATCTTTACTGGGTCCTGATGTGGTGCTGTAGGATAAGTACTAGACTGCCAACCTTAAGGTCAGTGGTTCAAACCCTCTAATTTCTCCTAGTAAATCCTATGTATGGTCACTATGAGTCAGAACCACATTGATGGCATTTAACAACAGTAACAACAATAGTATTTATTGAAGCAGATTGCCACATCTTTCTTCCATGGAGTAGGTGGTGGGTTCAAACTGCTGACCTTTCCGTTGACAGCTAAACTCTTCAACTACTGTGTTGTGTCAGCTATTTTATAATTGTGAAGGGGTAGCAAAAGTTGAATGGCTCTTCTAGAAGGCTCATATTGCTCTGCTTTTTGTCTCAGCCTCTATTACACCACTGGGTTTCAAAGTCAGACCAAGAGTCTCTCCCTGGGGTAGGAATCAGTGAAATGTGGTCAGTTGTTTCTGACACATAGTGGTCCTGTATAAGGCTTCCAAGGAGTGGCTGGTGGGTTTGAACTTCCGACCTTGCAGTTAGCTATCCAGTGCTTATTCTACATCTCCACACCAGGACTCCATTTAATGGATTAGTGTTACATATATTATGATTTTTAAATTTGATTTATGGACATTTTTGTAAACCTGGATTCCAAATACTTCCATTATCTCCTGTCAGAAATAGCTTCTTGCCTCTGACACCTGTCATTCCTTAACAACTCTTCAAAAGAGCTATTTACAGAGAAAAAACTCCAGATAAAGGTGTGCTATTTTGTTATGAGACCTCAGGATCAGTTTCTCTGGATTAGACCTATAGGCCATCTCCTTTATTTTAGTCTAAATTTAGACTATCGAGTCACCAAAATTAAGTCACTGAATATTTTGTAGTAATAATGTGTAACTTCTCCTGCATTACACAAAAGATCTGTAAGTAGAGACAATCTAAAAGAAGATAAGTAAATTATTTTCAGATACCTAAGTCATAAATGTCAAATCTGTATATCCTTGGCTTTTTTTTTTTAGCAGAAAATCCTAAAAGAATATAATTCCGTACATGTTTTATGTTCATTGTGTAAAGAGAACGTTAAATTCCCAGGAATGAAAGACAGAGGAAGCATGGTCCCTGCTCAGTGGGGAAAAAAGAGTCTGTGGCTCATATATTGAAAATTGCTTTCCTTGGGGAGAATTTAGAATTTGGTTGTAGACAGAGGAAACATAGAAGAATCTGAAGCTTCTTCTAGATGTCAACATCTACCAGTTTTCCTGCATCATATTTGTTACTATACTTTATGTTGAGATCTAAGAAGGCATAATTATTTCACCATGATTAATTTACAAAATCCCATGATTGTGTGAATATGATAATGGTTATGCAGGCAAGGATAGCAACAGTAATGTTGAGAGTGGTACCAATTAGACAGAGAGACAGGATTGAATCTGATCTGACACACATCTTATCTCTGGACAACTTACTTACTTTTGTATCCCAGGACAGGATACTTGATGTAGGGTAGCCACTTGCCTCAGTGGGCAGTCCTGGTGTGGTGCTGTAGGATAAGCACTGTACTGTTAATCTCAATGTTGGAAGTTTAAACCCACCAGTCACTCTTTGGAAACACTACACAAGGTTCCTGTGAGTTCGAACCAACTTGATGGCACTAAACAATAGCAACAGGTTTTTAAAGAACATTCAATTAATTAAAGCATACAAGTAATATGGAAAAGAACATGAAACATTTAAGAAAACAGTTAATTAATTATTACTATACTAGTGATATTTATTATTCATTCAGAAACTATCCCTAGCTTAGATTAAGGTTCATATTCAAAGGTTGTCTATCATTAAATTATTGTCAATGTTTATCTTTCTATGGATCTAGTGCTGTATACCAACTTTGAACTCATTTCCTATTTTTTAACACCATTTCCTGTCCTTTCTCTTTCCCTCCAGTCTACACTTATCTATCTTATAGACCATGATGATGATGATGATGATGATAATGATGATGATGATGCCACTGATAATACCCTATATCCACAATGAAGAGCAGACCTTAAAACTAAATTGGAAAGTCACATCTTGATACGGTGAAACATGCGGATAATGGCACGGCGGATTTCCTTTGTCTTGGCACTATAGATGAGAGGGTTGAGCACAGGAGGCACAAAGAGATATACATTGGACATGAGAACATGGACATATCGTGGGGCATGTTTACCAAAACGGTGCACTGTGGAAACCCCAATCATTGGCACATAAAATGCAAGTACAGCCAAAATATGTGACACACATGTGTTAAGAGCTTTGAGACGTTCTTCACGGGAAGCAATGGCCATAACAGAGCGTAGAATGAGCACATAGGAGAGGAAGATAAAAAGCAGGTCCATGCCAAAAGTGGATATAAGAACAAAGAGCCCATAGATGCTGTTGATGGTGATGTCAGCACAAGCTAGCTTCATCATGTCTGGGTGCAGGCAGTAGGAGTGGGAAAGAACATTGGATTTGCAGATAGGCAGTCTCTTGATGAGGAAGGGGAGAGGGAAGAGGGTGATAAAACTCCTGGCAGTCATCGCGAAGCCCATCCCAGCAATGATTTCATTGGTGAGTACAGTGGCATAGCGCAAGGGATTACAAATAGCTACATATCTGTCAAAGCTCATAGCCAGGAGAATACCAGACTCCATCATGGAGAAGGAGTGGATGAGAAACATCTGGACTAGGCAAACATCAAAAGCAATGCTGCGGGCATCAAGGCAGAAAGTTCTGAATACAGTGGGCAGCGTAGCCATTGACATGGCCACATCACTAAAGGACAGCATAGATAGGAAATAGTACATAGGTGCATGCAAACTGGGCTCTACTCTCACTGCATGCAGGATCACTATGTTGCCCCCGAGAGCCACAGCGTACATAACACAGAGGGGCCCTGCCAGCCAGGAGTGAGAGTTCTCCAGACCAGGGATGCCAGTCAGGAGGAAGGATGCAGGACGAGTGACATTGAACACCCCCATGGTGGGAAGCAGCCAGGGCACTTTTCAAAGTCAGACTGTTTGACTTGGCTTGGGGACTTCTGGAACTATCCTTGGAGATTTCTGAAGCATGGAAACTTGGAGAATTCAGAGACTTGCACTTTCTAGAGGAGAAGAAACCAGGGAGTAAGATAAACAACAAAGGACATCTATACAGTTGAAAATTAATGCATTCATGAATTCACCGGTTTTAGGAAAATGTAGGCAAACTTCTTTTCCTCATATTTTATGATTATTAGGCCACAAGCTGGACTAAGATTTTCTTTTGCTTTATAGAAGAAGGAAGACATTACCAAATATTTCAAAAGCATCAGTTAGTTAAAGGGAAAATTATGAATGGTATTATTCATATTTTAATATGTATTCTAGATGTATAGTTCAATAGAAATATATTAACTATAATTCACAGGTAGATATTACAAAAGAACAACAGAAATTTGAGATATAAGTAGCTCTTGACATACACTTATGTATTTCCTTGAAATTTTGTTAAATTCAAATGTCACTAATAAATGGGATCACTCCCCTCCCAGAGCTAGTTTGTATTACAATGTGTGTTTGATCAGGGAGAGAGAGGGGCAGTGATAGTGGGATATAGTAGTAAGTGACTGCTCTGGACGTCAGTATTGGTTACCCAAGTTGCTGCAACAAATTTAACAAACACACCATATGATTTTGCAAACATACAAGGCTGTTCATATTTTTGAAAAAATATAGTGAGTTATTTTCTAAATATTCTGTGTCCTAACATTCAGTCAATGAGCAGGCATTATTCCAAATATAAACTTTCCCACCTTTACATACATATTCACAAAGTTCCCACTGTTCACATAGGCAATTCATGAACCTTTACAACTGTCATTGATACCTAACAAAACATTCACTAAGTCTCTATGTTTCTCACAATCTTACCCTCTTGTGTACAAACATTCTCATATATTTCCTCTTAACTTACATGTGAATATATATGTCTTATCATGTTCATAATATCAGTCTACATTGGCATATATGAAACATTTACATACCCTTACATATTTAGGTGTGCACACCAATTTGTTCACTTGTGCAATACTCCTACACACATACTCATAGACTCTACACAACCATGTCTATGGTTCAACTCACTCACAGTGACATTATTAATCCTCTCGCATTGTACTCACTGGAGGCCAGTGTGGCACTGTAGGATAACACTGGAGTGCTAACCATAAAGTTAGTGATTCAAACCCACCAGCCACTCCTTGGAAACCCTATACAGGGGTACTAGGAGTTGGAATTGACTAGATGGCACTTAACAATAACAACAACAATTATACTTACTCACATTTTTATTATGGCAGAACTCACACATTACGTACAGTATGTACTCAATTATTAAGGAGCTCTGGTAGAGTAGTGGTTATGAATTGGGCTGCAAACCACAAGGTCAGAAGTTCGAAACTACCAGCTGTTCCGAGGGAGAAAGATGAGGCTTTCTGCTTCTGTAAAGATTTACAGCCTTGGAAATCCTGTACAGGGTTGAAACCCACTCCACGGCACATAAGCACCACCACCACTCAATTATTAAAAGCAAACCATAGCCAGTGTCTTGTTGGAGTGATTAGATTGTCTATTCCCCTATCAGTTGGATGTTTTTGAGTTTGTTCATGTTCATTATAACATTGTTATTGTTGTTGTTGTGTGGTATTGAGTCAGTTCCAACTCATAATTTTCTGGGTGGGTTGGCACTCCCAACTGTGCAGTTAGCAGTTCAGCACCTATTCTAGAGTGCCATACCAGGACCCTCATTACCTCATAGTGGATGGAAGTCTAGAAACCCAGATGGTGCAGACTTTTGTCTGGCAGAAATATTTCATGTTTATAAGGCAACTGTCTTTGGAAGTTTAAGTTCAGGAACACAACATTATTTTTTCTTCCTTCTTCCTCTCCAACTCCTAACTCAGCAATGCAGAGCTTGCTCTCAAAGTCCTTTCTTGTAGAAATTGTGACATGAAAGTCATAGATATGTGAAGGTCACAAAGATGCTGAATAGGTGTGCAACATAGTGATAGCACTCTAGGAAGGAGTCTTACATTTCCTAGGGCAGTACAGTAAAGAACTCTTCCTATAAGACTCCAAGCAGGTCAGTAGCCTCCCCTCTGTACCAATATTTAATATACCACATTTGGCCTTAAAGCTTGTTCTGTGCATGCCTGACTCCCTTCTAGAACTGTGATTTCTTGGGGCCTAGAACTGACCAACTTGGGTCATTTCTGACCTCTCCCAACTGCTTACAATACACATTCTTTATTCAGTCTCACAGAAGGTGATCAAGAGCTTAAATATAGAATAGAACTAAAGGAAAAGGAACAGAAAAAGAAGAAAGAAGAAAACAGGTGTCAGTAAAGGCAGGTTCTGTACCAGGCAGGAGCAAGACTGTTCTGAATCTGAAGACCTTTCTTATTTTTGTAGAAAGGAGATTGAATGATGCAGATTGGAAAGTTCCAGGATCACACTTCTTTCCATAACCAGACAACTGACATTGTGAATTGTCAATATGGATATGAAAAAATGAATAAATAGAAAATGCTAACACTTATTGAACATCTGCTTTGTGTCAGGCACTCTGTAAAACACTTTGCATCCATTTACTCATCTAATCCTTAGCAGATTTGGAAACTGAGGCCTGGTAAGGTTAGTTTACCTCATAGTGCATAATGAGTAGGAGATCAAACCTCAGCTTCAATGAAGATCTGCAAGACTCCTTACAGTTTAACTGTCATTTTTTCAGGCATTACCTTGGCCAGGTAGAAGATGCAGTGGTAGGTGCAAAGGAAAATAGATCTAAATATTTCTGCATTAAGAATTCACAGGTACAAATAAACAAAGAACTTGAGTGG
>NW_006408658.1:3981540-3986760 GCF_000296735.1 Chrysochloris asiatica
TAGCTCTTGACATACACTTATGTATTTCCTTGAAATTTTGTTAAATTCAAATGTCACTAATAAATGGGATCACTCCCCTCCCAGAGCTAGTTTGTTACAATGTGTGTTTGATCAGGGAGAGAGAGGGGCAGTGATAGTGGGATATAGTAATAAGTGACTGCTCTGGACATCAGTATTGGTTACCCAAGTTGCTGCAAAAAATATAACGAACACACTGTATGATTTTGAAAAAATACAAAACTACTTACATTTTTGGAAAAAAAAAAAAAGGTAAGTTCTTTCCCAAATATTCTGTGTACTAACATTCAGTCAATGAGCAGGCATTATTCCAAATATAAACTTTCCCACCCTTACTTACATACTCAGAAAGTTCCTACTATTCACATAGGCAATTAATAGTCTCTCTATTTCTCACAATCTTACCCTCTTGTACACATACATTCTTATATTTCCTCTTAATTTACATGTGGATATACATGTGTCCTATCATGTTCATAATCTCAGTCTACATTGACATATTTGCAACATTTACATATCCCTATATATATTCAGGTGTGCACACCAATTTGTTCACTTGTGCAGTATTCCTACACACATACTCATAGACTCTACACAACCACTTTCACTTACAAACTCACCGACACTGGCGCTTTTAATCCTCTTCCATTGTACTCTCTAGAGTTCTGGTGTGGAGCAGTAGGATAAACACTGGACTGTTCACCACAAAGTAGGTGGTTGAAACTGACCAGCCACTCCTTGGAAACTGTATACAGGGACACTAGATGGCACTTAACAACAACAATTGTACTCACATTTTTATTATGGCAGAACTCACACATTACATACTCAACTATTAAAAGTGAACCTCAGCCAGTGTTCTGTTGCAGTGATTAGATTGTCTATTCCTTTATCGATTGAATATTTTTGAGTACATTCATGTTCTTATTTCATTGTTGTTGTGTGTCACCAAGTCAGTTTCTGAGGAACAACTGAGTGGGTTGGAACTGCCAACCGTGCAGTGAACAGTTCAGCACCTATTCTAGAGTGCCACACCGGGATCCCCATTACCTCATAGTGGATGCAAGTTTAGAAGCCCAGACTTTTGTCTGGCAGAAATATTTCATGTTTATAAGGCACCCTCCTTTGGAAGTTGAAGTTCAGGAACACGACACTATTTTCTCTTCCTTCTTCCTCCCCAACAACTAACAGCAAGGCGACGCTTGCTTTCAGAGTCCTTCCTTTCCTTTTTTCCCCAGAGTCCTTCCTTATAGAAACGGGGACATGATAAATACTTGAAGGTCACAAAGATGCTGGATAGGTGTGGAATATAGTAATATCACTCTAGGAAGGAGTCTTACATTTCCTAGGGCAGTACAGTAAAGAACTCTTTCTATAAGACTCCAAGCAGGTCAGTAGCCTCCCCTCTGTACCGATATTTAATATACCACATTTGGCCTTAGAGCTTGTTCTGTGCATGCCTGACTCCCTTCTAGAACTGTGATTTCTTGGGGCCTAGAACTGACCAACTTGGGTCATTTCTGACCTCTTCCAACTGCTTACAATCCACACTCTTTATTCAGTCTCACAGAAGGTAATCAAGAGCTTAAATATAGAACAGAACTAAAGGAAAAGGAACAGAAAGAGAAGAGAGAAGAAAACAGGTGTCAGTAAAACCAGGTTCTATACTAGGCAGGACCAAAGCTATTCGGAATCTGAAGACCTGTCTTATTTTTGTAGAAAGGAGACTGAATGATGCAGATTGGAAAGTTCCAGGATCATACTCCTTTCCGTAACCAGATAACTGACATTGTGTATTATCAATATGAATATGAAGAAATGAATAAACAGAAAAAGCTAACACTTATTGAACATCTGCTTGGTGTCAGGCACTCTGCAAGAAACTTTGTATTCATTCATTCATCTACTCTTTAGCAGATTTGGAAACTGAGGCACCGTAAGGTTAGCTTGCCTCATAGTGCATAGTGAATAGGAGATCAAACCTCAGTTTCAATAAAGATCTGCAAGACTTCTTACAGTTTTACTGTGATTTTTCAGGCATTACCTGAGCTAGGTAGAAGATGCAGTGGTAGGTGCAAAGGAAAATAGATCTAAATATTTCTGCATTAAGAATTCACAGGTACAAATAAACACAGAACTTGAGTGGCTAATAGCAGATTCATGTGGAGAGCATGATGCACTAAGTACCTGTCACCTTGTTCTGACTCTGGAGGTCAGAATCTGTCCTTTAGCTGAAGCCATTTAGCAACAGAAAGGAAATAACTAGTATTGATGGTTAATCTAAAGATTATGACGCAATCATTGATTCTACTCTTCTAGTCTCTTGGGTACTTTTTGAGATGACATATTTTATCATCCCAAAATACATAAAGTAAGAGTAAAATTAAACAATGTGTGAATCAGTCATTAAGTTTGAGTCGAAGGATTGGTTGTGACCATTTGACTCGTAGATTTCTGAACCTCCCTGTGTCCTGATACTTTATTCTCTTCTTGAATTTGAAGCAATTTTAACACATCATAGAAATGTTGGTCTTTAGAGCTTGATATTTAAGGGAGGTCATCTCTTGCTAGTAAGTTATCTACAAAACTGTAGTTAATACCAGACTTACACAATCAGTTAGTGGTAGTACCATCAAAATAATCTTAAATCCTAGACTCTTTCCACATGTTCTACTCACTGTAATATAATGCTTCCTTATCATTCCCTCCCATTTCACCTAACTCTATTCCTTTGCACACATTACCCCTTTCTTGGTTCAGACTTCTTATAGACAGCTATTTCACCTCTATACCATTTGCAAATTCACCACAGAACAGACAGATAACATGTTCTTCTCAATAATGCTCAAGTGAATTCATGCCTGGGCACTTTTATTTCCTAATCTAAGCCCAGGGGAAAGGGAGAAGAAGCAACGCTGACTCTGTGACAAAAAATATTTCAGGGAGTGTTTAGTCTCAAGAGGTTGTCAGTGATTACTGAGAATAAACCCTTTTTCTTTTTCACAGAAAAACAGCTCATCAATCCTCTAATGTGATTCTCTCTCCAATGCAGGAAACCAGCATTGATGAATAGGCAGGCATAAAAGAGGAGTTTATTAACCTCAGAAAGAATACAAGTCTATGTCTTATACTCAACCCATAAGGCATAATCAGAAAACAACATTTTTGTTACTGTTTTCCCCTACTTGAATGTAATGAGTGATGCTAATTCTTTCTTTATACTTGGATAAAAACTATTTTCTCTAACTTTACTAGACATGTTCAGATAATAAAACATAATCTGGTGAGTTAGAAATTCTAGCATTTTAGAATAGTAAAACTTTCAAACATTCAGAATTATAGCCATTTTTTTTTCTATTGCATATCTCACTTACTGAGTTCACATGGATTCTGACACTTTCTTTGGGGAGGAGGGAGATGTGGAAAAGGAAGGTTCATGACTCATTGGCTCTGTAGTCAGCTGCCATAGTATTTTCTGGGCCTATTAGATATTTGAAGACTTAAATATCTAAACCTATTAGATATTTAAATGTATTTCATGGTTCTTTTTGCATATTCAGAGACTACTTTTCTATCTTTCACCTGTTATCCATTTACATTTAGCTAACATACTTTTGGAGTCCTGGTGTGGCGCTGTGGGCTAATGTGTCAGACTGCAAAGCCATTTGAACTGCAAGGTTGGTGGTTCAAGCTTACCAGCTGCTCCTTGGAAACCCTATACAGGGTCACTATGGGTTGGAATCGACTCAATGGCACTTGACAACAACAAAAACTACATACCTTTATTATCTACAACCCATCTGTCAAACTGTGGTGTCAAGAATATTGCTGTGATGCTGGAAACTGTCTCACTGGTATTTCAAATACCAGCATGTCATCCATGATGGGCAAGTATCAACCAAACTACCATTATAAGACAGGCTAAGGAAAAGGACCTAAGGAGCTCTGGTAGCGTAATTGGGCTGCAAACCTCAGGGTCAGCAGTTCAAAATTACCAGCTGCTCTGTGGGAGAAAGATGAGGTTTTCTGATCCTGTAAAGATTTACAGCCTTGGAAATCCTGTAAAGGGTCGCTATGAGTCGGAACCAACTCCATGGCAGATAACAACAACAACAAAGAAAAGGACCTGGTGATCCACTTCTGAAAAAACTGGCCACTAAAAACCTTATGATCTAGTGCCAGAAGTAAGTTGAGACCCTTAGGTTGGAAGGAACTCAAAATATGACTGAGGATATGTTATTTCCTTAAAGTGGATTCAGCCTTAATTGTGTGGATAGAGTAAAGTTTTCTGGACCTTCTTTAGTTGAAGCAGAATTCCAAATGAGAAGAAAAGCTGCAAACATCCATGAATAATTGGAACTTGGAGTGTGTTATTGCTGTTTTTAAGTACAATCAAGTCGATTCTGACTCATAGTGACCCTATGTACAACAGAATGAAACATTTCCTAGTCCTGTGCCATCTGCCAAATTGTTATGTTTCAGCCCACTGGTGCTGCCACTGTGACCGCCATCTCATTGGGAATGTTCCTTTTATCAGTGACACTCCACTTTTACAAGGATCATGTTCTTCTCCATAGATTGGCCCTTCCTCGCAGCATGTCCCAAGTACAAAAAACGAGGTCTTATCATCCTTACTTTTAAGTAGTATTCTAGCTATACTTCTTCCAAGGCAGATTTGCCTGGTCCTCTGGCATTCCATGGTACTTTCAGTCTCCTTATCCAGCAATATAATGCAAATGCATTGATTCCTTTACCATCTGGTCTTTCTTATACTTTTTCCAACTTTTACATGCATATGTTGTTGTTATTATTGTTAGGTGCCATCGAGTCACTATCAACTCATAGTGGCCTTATGCACAGCAGAATGAAACACTGCCTGATCCTGGGCCAACCTCACTATCATTGCTATGTTTGAGCCCATTGATGCTGCCATTTTGCCAACCCATCTCATTGGAGATCTTCCTCTTTTTCTCTGACCCTCCACCTTACCAAACATGATATCCTTCTCCAGTGACTGGTCCCTCCTGACAGTATGTCCAAAGTATGAGAGATACTTTTTGGCCATCCTGACCTCCAAGGAACACTCTGGCTGCACTTCTTCCAACACAGATCTGTTGGTTCATTTGGCAGCCCATGGCACTTTCAATATTCTCCTCCAACACCATAACTCAAAAGCATCAATTCTTCTATGGTCTTCCTTAT
>NW_006408658.1:3995990-4002672 GCF_000296735.1 Chrysochloris asiatica
AGGTAGAAGATGCAGTGGTAGGTGCAAAGGAAAATAGATCTAAATATTTCTGCATTAAGAATTCACAGGTACAAATAAACAAAGAACTTGAGTGGCTAATAGCAGATTCATGTGGAGAGAATGATGCACTAAGTACCTGTCACCTTGTTCTGACTCTGGAGGTCAGACTCTGTCCTTTAGCTGAAGCCATTTAGCAACAGAAAGGAAATAACTAGTATTGATGGTTAATCTAAAGATTATGACTCGATCATTGATCCTACTCTTCTAGTCTCTTGAATACTTTTTTGAGATGACATATTTTGTCATCTCAAAATACATAAAGTAAGAGCAAAATTAAACAATATGTGAATCAATGATTAAGTTTGAGTCGTAGGATTCGTTGTGACTACTTGACTTGTAGATTTCTGAACCTCTCCTGTGTTCTGATACCTGTTTCTCTTCTTGAATTTGAAGCAATTTTAACACATCATAGAAATGTTGGTCTTTAGAGCTTGATATTTAAGGGAGATCAGTTCTGGAAAGTAAGCTCTCTATACAAGTGTAGCTAATACCAGACTTATACAATCAGTTAATGGTAGTACCAGAAACATAATCTTAAATCCAAGACTCTTTCCACATGTTCTGCTCACTGTAGTATAATGCTCCCTTATCATTCTCTCCCATTTTACCTAACTCTATACCTTTGCACACACTACCCCTTACTTGGTTCAGACTTCAGTATAGACACCTGGTTCACCTGTATACAGTTTCCAAATTTACCAGAGGACAGGCAGATGACAGAAAAGTATGTTCTATATATGCTCAAGTGAATTCAAGCCTGGGCACTTTTATTTCCAATCTAAGCCCAGGGGATAGGGGGAAGAAGCAACACTGACTCTGTGACAAAAAATATTTCAGGGAGTGTTTAGTCTCAAGAGGTCTTCAATGACTACTGAGACTAAATCCTTTTTCTTTTTCACTGACATACAGCTCATTGATCTTCTACAGTGTTTCTCTCTCCAATGCATTGATGAATAGGCAGACATAAAAGAGGAGTTTATTACCCTCAGAGAGAATCCAGGTCTATGTCTTATACTCAGCCCATAAGTCATAATCAGAAAACAACATTCTTTTTACTATTTTTCTCCTCTTGAATGTAATGAGTGAGATTAATTCTTTCTTTACACTTGGATGAAAACTAATTTTGCTAACTTTACTAGATATGATATCTTCTAATGATACATTAGAATTCCCAGCATTATATAATAGCAAAACTATCCAGCATTCAGAATTACAGCTATTTTTTCTCTTGCACATCTGATGTACTAACCAATGGTTCTGATACACTAACCATGGCTTCTTATACCACCTTCAAGGTGGAGGTGGTGTGCCATGGCATAGAGTGAGGCTGTAAATGTTACGGGAGCAGAAAGCCTCAGTTTTCTCCCACAGAACAGCTGGTGGTTTTGAATTGCTAACCTTTAGGTTAGCAGCCTGATTTGTAACCACTACACTACCGGAGCTCCTTGCAGAATAGAGATGGGGAAAAGGTAGGGTCATGATTCATTTGTTCTATAGTCAGCTGCCATAGTGTTTGGAGGCCTACTAGATATTTGAAGGGTTAAATAGCTAAAACCTATTAGATATTTGGAGTCCTGGTGTTGCACTGTGGGTTAGTGCTCTGGACTGCAAGGTCAGTTTGAACTGCAAGGTTGGTGTTTCAATTTCACCAGCCACTCCTCGGAAACTGTGTACAGGTTCATTATGTATGGGAACTGACTGAACAGCACTGAACAATAATAACAGTTGGGTATTTAAAGGTCTTTCATGGTTCTTTTTACATAGTCAGAGAACATTTTTTCCATCCTTCACCTGTTTTCCATTTACTTTTACCTAATGTAACTTTGTTCTCCACCACCCATCTGTCATTTTGTTGAACTGTGTTGCTGTGATGCTGGAAACTATGCTGCTGATATTTAAAATACCAGCATGATCATCCATGATGGACAAATTTCAGCTAAGCTTCCAGAATAAGACAGAGTAAGAAGAAGGACCTGGTGATCTACCTCTAAACAATTGGCCACTGAAAGCCTTGTGGATAGCAGTGGGACATTGATCTAGTGCCAGAAGTAAGTTGAGACCCTCAGGTTGGAAGGCACTCAAAATATGTTGTTTCCTCAAAGTGGATTCAGCCTTAATTATGGATAGAGGAAAGTTTTTTGGACTTTCTTTAGTTGATGGGTAGAACTCAAAATGAGAAGAAAAGCTGCAAACATCCATTAGTAATCAGGACATGGAATGTACAAAGTATAAAATCTAGGAAAAGCGGAAGTTGTAAAAAATAAAATGGAAAATATAAAGATCAATACCCTAGTTATTAGTAAGCAGAAATGGATAGCTATTGACCATTTTGAATCTGACAATAATATGGATTACTATGCAGGGAGCATCAAATTAAAGATGAATGGCATTGTGTTTATTGTAAAAAATAATACATCAAGATCTATCTTGAAGTACAGTGCTGTCTTTGAAAGGATAATATTCATATGACTACTGGTGTGGTGTCATGGGTTAATGTGCTGGACTGAACAGGTTGGTTTGAACCACAAGATGGGCAATTCAAGCTCATCAGCTGCTCCTTGAAAATCCTATACAAGGTCGCTATGAGTCTTCTTTATTTGTTATTGTTTTTAAGTGCCTTAGACCAGCTAATACCACTATTATTCAAGTGTATGCAAAACCACTAAGTCCACTGATGATGAAATTGAATAATTCTATCAACTTCTTCAGTCTGAAGTTGATTAAACATGCAAAGAATGAGGTTGATTAAAGATACAATGATAAGTACTGGTGATTGGAATGTGGAAGTTGGAAACAAAGAAGATGGATCAGTAGTTGAAAAATCTGACCTTGGTGATAGAAACGATGTTGGAGATCATATGATAGAATTTTTCAAGGCCAATAACTTATACATTGCAAAATAACATTTTTCAAAATAGCTATCTATACACATGGACCTCGCCACATGGAACACCAAGAATCAAATTGACAATATCTCTGGGAAGAGATGGTGGAAGAACTAAAAAATATCATCATCCAATACAAGTTCAAGGGCTGACTGTGGAACAGACCATCAATTGTCCATATGCAAATTCAGGATGAAGCTGAAGAAACTCAAAACATCTCCATGAGAGCTGAAATATGAACTTAAATATGGTGGTGGTTGTGTGTTTCTGACTCAGTGACGTGGTATAGGGCTTCCAAGGCTGCAAATCTATTCAGGAGGAAAAAGCGTCATCTTTCTCCCACAGAGCTACTAGTAGATTTGAACTACTGACCTTGAACTTGAGTATATCCCACCTGAATTTAGAGATCATCTGAAGAACAGATTTGATGCATTAAATACTAATGTCCAAAGACCAGAAGAGTTGTAGGATGACATAAAGAACATTGTATGTAAAGAAAGTAAAAGATCATTAAAAACAGAATAAATAAATAAAAGACCAAATTGGATGTCAGAAGAGATCTGAAACATGTGCTATTGAACATAGAGAAGCTAACGCATATGGTAGAAATGAAGAGGTAAAAGAGCTGAACAGAAAATTGCAAAAGGATTTGCCAGTAGAATAAGCAAAGTGTTATAATGAAATGTGCAAAGACCTGGAGTTAGAAAATCAAAAGGGAAGAACATGCTCAGCATTTCTGAAGCTGAAAGAAATGAAAAAAAAGTCAAGTCTTCACTTGCTGTATTGAATAAGTCATGGTATGGCAATGTAGAATAAGTGCTGGAATGCTAACTGTACTTTTGGTGGATCAAACCCACCATCCATTCCTCAGAAAGCCTACAAAGGGTCACAGTGAGTCGGAAGCAACTCAATGGCACTTAACAATAGTAAGAACATTAGCAAAACATTGAATGATGCAGAAGGCATCAAAATAAGATGGAAGAAATACACAGAGTCATTGTACCCAAAATAAATGGTTGATGTTTAACCATTTCAAGGGATAACATATGATCAAGAACTGATGGTATTGAAAGAAGTCCAAGCTTCACCGAAATCATTGGCAAAAACAAGGCTCCAGGAAATGATGGAATACAAATTGAAATCTTTCACCAAATTGATTCAGCTCTGGAGGTGCTCACTCTAGTATGCCAAGAAATTTGGAAAAAGTTACATGACCAATGGATTGGAAGAGATCCATATCTGTGTCCATTCCAAAGAGAGGTGACCGAATGGAATGCGGGAATCATCAGACAATATCATTAATATCTATGCAAGTAAAGTTTTGCAGAAGATAATTAAAGAACCTTTGCAAGAGAACATCAACTGAGAATTGCCAGAAATTCAATCCAGATTCAGAAGAAGAAGTAGAACAAGAGAGATATCATTACTGATGTCAGATGAATCTTGACTGAAAGCAAAGGGTAACAGAAAGATGTTTACTTGTGTTTTGTTGACTGCAAAAGGGCTTTCTACTGTGTGAATCATGACAAACTATGGAGCACATTGAGAAAAATGGTTATTATAGAATACTTAATTAACCTCATGAGGAACCTGCACATAGAATAAGAGGCAGTTGTTAGAATAAAACAAGATTATACTGAATGGTTTAAAATCAAGAAAGGTGTTTGCCAGGGTTGCTTCCTTTCACTGTATTTATTCAATTTGTATGCGATCAAATAGTCTAAGAAGCTGGATTATATGAAGAGAGCATGACATTAGGTTTGGAATACGACTCATTAACAATCTGCAATATGCAGGTGACATAACTTTGCTTGCTGAAAGTGAAAAAGATTTAAAATACTTACTGATGAAGATCAGAGACTACTGCATTCAGTATAGATTGTACTTCAATATAAATAAAACAAAAATCCTTAACCTGGACCAATAAATAGCATCATGACAAGTGGAGGAAAAGAGTGAAGTTACTAATGATTTAATTTTACTAGGATGCACATCAGCACTCATGGAAGCAGCAGTCAAGAAATCAAATGACTTACTGCATTAGGCAAATCTGCTTCACAAGACCTCTTCAAAGTGTTCAAGAGTAAAGATACCAGTTTGAAGACTAGTGTCTGACTCAAGCCATGGTCTTTTCAGTTGCCTCATATGTATGTGAATGTTGGACAATGAATAAGGCAGACAATACAAGAATAGATGCTTTTGAAATAAAGTGCTGAAGAAGAATATTAAAAGTACCATGGAGTGGCATAAGAACAAAATCTGAATTGAAAGATGTACAACTGGAATGCTCCTTAGAAGTCAGAATGGCAAGATTTTGTCTGTCATAATTTGGGCTTGTTATCAGGAGGGGCCTGTCCATTGAGAAAGGTAACATGCTTGGTAAAGTGGAGGGTCAGCAGAAAAGAGGAAGACCTCCTAGGAGATGGATTGACACAGTGGCAGCAGCAATTGGCTTAACCGGAACAATAATTGTGGGGTTGGGGCAGGAGCAGGCATTGCTTTGTTCGGATGTGCAAAAGTCAGAACCCACTGGGTGCCACCTAACAGCAAAATGAGTCTTATTTACGATGAACAGATCAAGAATCCTATGCTACCATACTCTTTTCTTCCTATTTTTTCCTGTCTCTCATTACCACTGGCCCTAAAGGATGAAATATGCATTCATGACAATAGCAGACAAAAGTATGAAATGCTTTTTCAATGAGCCTCAAAATCATCCTCTTGAAATGTTTGCCAAGCCATGCTTACCATTTCATTTTTCAGGGTTAGAAGAAAGCCTCTAAGACCTAAAATAGAAGTACAACAGTTTCTTCTCTTTTTTTTTTCAGTCAGAATACAGGCATTTTTACCATTTCAATAATGAAAAAAATGTTAAATTCTAAGATGAGTTTGTCAAGCAAAAGAGGAAAAAGTGTTTTTACTTAAGGCTAAAAAGAAAAACAAAACAAAACAATGGACTTGCGACAAAAAAAGAACTATACAAATGGATAGGGTGATGGTTTTGTACCATGGAGTCAGTTTCAGCTCATAGCAATCCTGCACAGGGTGTCTGAGGCTGTAAATCTTTACGGGATCAGAAAACTTCATCTTTCTCCTGAACAACCCCTGGTAGTTTTGAGCTGCTGACCTTGAGAATAGCAGCCTGATTCATGACTACCACACTACCAGAGCTCCTAAAAAATGGATATAGTGGCTTTTTTTGTTTTTTATTTTTAAATCACTTGCCAGAGAATAGCAAAAAAAAAAAAAAAGCCTTTTTCCATAGACCCTACATAGTGACAACTCTTAAAATTGGGAAAGCCAAAATGAATGAAGCCTGTTGTCAATCAAGTCGATTCCAACTCATAGTGAGTGAATCTATAAGATACGGTAGAACTGCATATAGGGCTTCCAAGATTGCAATTTTCACTGCATCCTGGTGTGGTGCTGTAGGAAAAGGACTAGACTACCAACCATAAGGTCAATGGTTTAAGCCCTGCAATCTCTCCTTGGAAATCCTATATACGTTGCTATGAGTCAGAACAAACTCGATGGCACTTAAAAACAGTAACAATAGTCTTTATTCAAGCAGATTGCCACATCTTTCTTCTATGGAGTAGCTGGTGGGTTCAAACTGCTGGCCTTTCAGTTGACAGCTAAACCCTTCAACTACTGTGTTGTGTCAGCTATTTTATAATTGTGAAGGGGTAGCAAAAGTTGAATGGCTCTTCTAGAAGGCTCATATTGCTCTGCTTTTT
>NW_006408658.1:4011245-4018453 GCF_000296735.1 Chrysochloris asiatica
ACTTTAAAAGGTCTTGTGCAGCAGATTTGCCTAATGCATTATGTTGTTTGATTTCTTGACTGCTGCTTCCATGAGTGTTGATAGTTGATCCAAGAAGAATGAAGTCCTTGACAAGTTCAATATGTTCTCTGTTGATAAGAATGTTGTTTATTGGTCCAGTGCTGAGGACTTTTATTTTCTTGACATCGAGATGCAATCCATACTGAAGGCTGTGCTCTTTGATCTTCATCAGTAAAGATTTTAAGTCTACTTCACTTTCAGCAAGCAAGATTGTATCATCTGCATATCGCATATTCCAATCCTGATGCCACGTTTTTCTTCATGTATCCCAGCTTCTCAGATTATTTGCTCAGCATACAGGTTGAATAAGTATGGTGAAAGAATACAACTCTGTTGCCCACCTTTCTTAATTTTAAACCATTCAGTGTTCCCATGCTCTGTTCGAACAACTGCCTCTTGGTCCATGTACAGATTCTTCATGAGCAGAATTAAGACTTCCAGAATACTCATATTTCTCAATGAAGGAGTGACAAACTACTTCCAAATATTTAGTCACTGAAAACCTTATGGATAGCAAAGAAACACTGTCAGATATAGTGCTGGAAAATGAGCCCCTCAGGTTGGAAGACACTCAAAATGCAACTAAAAGTGGAGTTGACCGTGATGAAGCAAATGGAGTAAAGCCTGTGGGAGTAAAGCCCTTGAGACCTTCATTTGCTGATTGGGCACAACTAAAAATGAAGAAAAATAGCTGAAAACATTCATTAATAATCAGAACATGCAATGTATGAGATATGAATCTAGGAAAATTAGAAATTGTCAAAAATGAAATGGAACACATAAACATCGATATCTTAGGCATTAGTGAGCTGAAATGGACTGGTATTGGCCATTTTGAATATGAAAACCACATGGTTTACCATGCTGGGAATGATAAATTGAAGAGGAATGGTGTTCCATTCATTGTCAAAAAGAACATATCCAGATCAGTCATGAAGTACAATGCTGTCTGTGATAGGATAATATCCATGCACCTACAGGGAAGCCCAGTTAATACTATTATTATTCAAATTTACATACCAACTACTAAAGCTAGTGAGGATGAAATAGAAGAATTCTACCAACTTCTTCCATCTGAAATTGATCAAACATGCAATCAAGAGGTATTGATCATTACTGATGATTGGAATGCAAACGTTGGGAGCAAAGAGGAAGAATCAGTAATTGGAAAATATGGCCTTAGTGACATGCATATAAGGCAATTGAAAATATCATGGCTTGGGTCAGTCTCAACTTAATCCTCAAAGACACATCTTTACTCTTTAAAACTTTAAGAGATCTTTTGCTGCATTTTTGCCTAATGCAGTAAATAGTTTGACTTCTTGACTGCTGCCTCTATATGCTTTGACTGTGGGACAAAATACACTGAAATCGTTGACAATTTCAATCTTTTCTCCATTTATTGTGATGTTATTTGCCCAGCGTGAGGATTTTAGTTTTCATTTTGTTGAAGTACAATCCATACTGAAGTGTGTGTTCTCTGATCTTCAAGTGTTTTAAGTTCTCTTCATTTCCAGCAAACAAGTTTGTGTCTTGTGCATATTGCAAGCTGTTAATGAGTCTTTCTCCAATTCTTCTTCAGATAATCTGGCATTTGGGATCACTTGCTAACCATACAGATTTAATAAATATGGCAAAACATACAACCTGGGCACACACGTTTCTTTATTTTAAACCATTCAATATCTCCGTATTCTGTTTGAACAATTGCCTTTTGATGTGTATAAAGGTTCCTTGTGAGCACAATGAAGTGTTCAAGAATTCCTATTCTTACCAATGATTTCTGTATTACGTTATGATCCTCAAGTCAAATGCCTTTGAATAGTAAATATATCACATGCAAATATCATTCTGGTATTCTCTGCTTTGAGTCATGATCCACCTGATGTTTTAAATGATATCCTTCATTCCACATCCTCTTCTGAATCAGAACTGAGATTTTGATAGCTCCTTGTTGATGCACTGCTGCACCGTTTTTGAAGTATCTTTATCAAAATTTCACTTGCATCTGATGTTAATGGTATTGATCTATATTTCACCATTCTGTTGGGTCACCTTTCTTAGGAACGGGCACAAATATGAATGTGTTGTTATTGATTGGCCAGGTAGCTATCATCCAATTTCTTTGCATAAATGAGTGAGTGCCTGAAGTGCTGTATGAGTTTGCTAGAATGTTTTAATTTTTGTATATCATCAATTCCTGGAGCCTTGTTTTTAGCCAATGTCTTCACGGTGTAGTTTGGAGTTTTTCTTTCAGGGCCATTAGTTCTTGATTATGTGGTTCCTCTTGAAATGGTTGAACATCAATTTATTTTTGGTACAGTGAGTCTTTCTATTCCTTCCATCTTCTTTTGAAATTTGCTGCATTGCTCAGTATTTTGCCCAGAGAATCATTCAATATTGCACCCCAAGAGTTGAATTTTTCTTCAGTTCTTTTAGCTTAAGAAATGTTGAGTGTTTCTTCACTTTAAATTTTCTAAGTCCAGGTTTTTACACATTTTATTATAATAGTTCACTTTGTCTTTTAGAGCTGCCCTTTGAAATTTTCTGTTCCTCTCTTTTGGTTCATCATTTCATTCATTGACTTTATCTACTCAACATTCAAGATCAAGTTCCAGAGTTTCTTCAGAAATCCACTTAGTTTTTTTTCTTTTATTCCTGCATTTTTAATGAGCTTTTGCTCTTCATATGTTTCATGCTTGTGATGTCACCCCATAACTCCTCTGATCCTTGGTCATTAGTGTACAGTGCATCAAATCTGTTCTAGAGATGGTCTCTCTACATTCAGGTGTTGTTGTTATTGCTGTGAAGTGCTGTCAAGTCAGTTCTGACTCATAGCGACCCTGTATAGGGTTTCCAAGGAGCAACTGGTGAGCTTGAACTGCTTACTTCACAGTTCAAATGGCTTTGCAGTCTGGTGCATTAACCCACAGTGCCACACCAGGACTCCATATTCAGGTAGGATATACTTACTGTCATGTTTTGGCTCTCTTCAATTTGTTTTAGCTTCAGCCTGAAGTTGCTTATGAACAATTCCACAGTTGATCCCTGGCCTTGTGTTGGCTAATGATGTTGAACTTCTCCATTGTCTCCTAAACAGATGTAGTCAATTTGATGTCTATTTATTCTACCTGACAAGGCTCATGTGTAAAGTGTAAATTACCACTTATGCTGTTGAAAGAAGGCATTTGCAATGAACAAGTCATTGTTCTTGAAAAATTCTTTAATGGGGTCTCCAGCATAATTTCTATCTCAAGACCATATTTTACAACTACTGATCCTCTTTATTTACAATCACATTCCAATCACCAGTAGCAATGCATTTTCACTGCATATTTAATCAATTTCAGACTGAAAATCTTGGTAGAATTCTTCCACTTCTTCATCATTGGCTTTGGATATTGGTGCACAAATTTGAATAATATTGATATTGACTGGTCTTCCTTGAGTCATATCTATATCATTCTATCACTGGCATCATTGTACTTCATGATACATCTTGAAATGTTGTTTTTGGCACTGAAAACAGCATCTTTCCTCTCCAACATGGATTTTATAACATTGTGATTTTACAAAATTTGGAAGTCAACATAATTTGTAAAGATTTATATACTAATTAGTGAGCTGAAATGCACCGATATTGGCCTTTATGAATCAGAAAATCATATGGCCTACTATGCTGTTAATGACAAATTGAAAACAAATGTAGTAGTATTCATTGTTAGAACATTTCAAGATCTATCCTGAAGTACAATGCTGTCAATTATAGATTAATATCCAAAGTGTAAAAGGATTACTATTCAATTTCATACACAAACCACTAACATCAAATATGAAGAAACTGAAGATATTTACCAACTTCTGCAGTTAAAAATTGATCAAACATGTCATCAAGAGGTTTGAATGTGAATGATAGAAGCAAAGAAGAAGGACCAGTGGTTGTAAAAATATGAACATTGTTTAGAAATAATGTCAGAACACGTGATAGAATTCTGCAAGACCAATGCAAATGTTTTTCATTGCAAATATTTTTCTCAACAAGAGACAAATGACCTTGAGTATATCTCACCTCAGTTTAGAGATCATCTCAAGAATAATTTTGATGTATTGAACACTAATGATTAAAGATCAGGTGTGTTGTGGAATGACGTATGACATAAAGGACATAATACATGAAGAAAACAAAAAGTAATTAAAAAGCAAGAAATAAAAAGAATACCAATGTGGATGTACAAAAGACTGAAATTTGTTCTAGTACATAGAAAACTAAAGTGATAGGAAGAAATGAAGTAAAACAGCTGAACAGATTTCCAAGGGCAAATAGAGAAGACAAAGTAAGGTATTATAATAAAATGCACGAAGTCCTGGAGTTAGAAAACCGAAAAGAAAGAACACTTTCAGCATTTTCCAAGCCTAAAGAATTGAAGAAAAATTTGAAGCATCCACTTGCAGCATTGAAGGATTATATGAGCAAAATATTGAACAATGCAGGAAGCTTCAGAAGAAGATGGAAGGAATTTATAGCTTCACTGCACCAAAAAGAATTGGTCAAGGTTTAATAATTTCAGGATGTATCATATAATGAAGAACCAATGACATTGAAGCAAAAAGTTCCATTTACAATGAAGGCATTAGTAAACAACAAGGCTTCAGGAATTTATGGGATACCAATTGAAATGTTTCACAAACAGATGCAGAACAACAGGTGTTCATTCATCTATGCCAAAAATATTTCTAAAATAACTATCTGACCAACCAACTGGAAGAGATCCATATTCATGCCCATTTTAAAGACAGTTGATCAAATGTTGTTGTTGTTGTCAGGTGCCATCGAGTCGGAACCGACTCACAGCGACCCTATGCACAGCAGAACGAAACAATGTTCGATCCTGGGCCAACCTCACTACCGCTGCCACACTTGAGTCCATCAATGATGCCCAGTTGATCAAATAGAGGTTGTATATTATCAAACAATACCATTAACATCACACACAAGTAAATGTTTGCTGAAAATAATTCAAAAACAGTTGTAGGAGTACATCAACAGGGCATTGCCAGAAATTCCAGCTGTATTTAGAAATGCATATAGAAGTATCAGATGGATCTTGGCTGGTGACAGAGACAACTAGAAATATATTTGCCTCTGTTTTATTGACCAAGCAAAGGCATCCAATTATGTGGATAATGATAAATCATAGACAACACTGCAAAGACCGGAAATTTCAGAACATTAACTGTGCTATGTGAAATCTTTACATAGACCAAAGGCAGTCTTTTTAATAGAACAAAGTGATACTGGGTGATTGAAAATAATAATAATAATAAAAGATGTGTGTCAGGATTGTGTCCTTTCATTTATTCAATTACTATATGCTGAGTAAATAATCAAGGAAGCTGTGCTTTATGAAGGACATGGCATTAGGTTTAGAGGGAAAGTCTAAAACAATCTGGAATCTATAGATGACACAACTTTGTTTGTTGAAGGGGAAGAGGACTTGATGCATTTTCTGGTGAAGACCAATGACTACAGCCTTTAATAAAGATTATACCTCAACATAAAACAATAAAAACCCTTACAACAGGACCAATAAGAAACATCATGATAAACAAAGAAAAGCTTGAAGTTACCAATGATTTCAGGTTACTTGGATCCATAATTAATGCCCATTGAAGCAACAGTCAGTAAATCAAACAAATAATGAATTTGGCCAATCTGCTGCAAAATGCTGTTTAAAATGTCACTTTGAAGACAAAGGTGTGCCTGATCCAAACTATGATGTTTTAAATCACCTCACAAGCATGTGAAATCTGGACAGTGAACATGGAAGATCGAGGAAGAATTGATGCTTTTGAATTATGGTATTGGTCAAGAAGAGTTTATAATATCATGGACTGTCAGAAGATTGAAAAGTCTGTCTTGAAATAAGTATAGCCAAAATGATCCTCAGAAACAAGAATAGTGAGACTGCATCTCGTGTACTTTGTACATGTTATCAGCAGGGACCAGTTCTTGAAAAAGGATATCATGTTTGGTAAAGAAGAGGGTCAGTGAAAAAGAGGAAGACCCTCAACAAGATGGATTTATTCATTGGCTTCAGCAGTGAATTCAAGTATAACAACAATTGTGAGGCTGGTGACGGACTGTGTTTGATTCTGTTGTACACAGGACCCTTGTGAGTTGGAACTGACTGGATGACATATATTATAACAATAATATCAACAAGGGCAGGGGCTCATTGTTCTTGACCATAAATATATCCCCAGGTCCTAACAGATGACTTGGAATTTAGTAGGATTTAGTGTTCTCTGTTGAATTCATAATTCTCAGTCATGATTATTGTTGTCAAGTGCTGTAGAGTTATTCTGACTTATAATAACACTTATAATAACACTTATAATAACAGTTTCCAAGGAGTGGCTGGTGGATATGAATCTCCAATCTTGCAGTTCAAACTGACTTTGCAGTCAAGTGCTTATCCTACAGTGCTACACTAGGACTCCTCAGTCATGATGTAATTTGGGAAACAGACAATAGGGTTAAGATAGGGACCAATCAGAATATAAAAAAATAATTACTTATTATTTTAGAGTATAAAAATTAGTGTAAAGATTTATTAACCAGGTACTGGAGAACTGACAAGAGAAAAAAAGGGGGTACATTTTGGTAGCAACTTCAGGAAGTATCTCCTACCCTTAGGCAAGACAAAACCCAAGGAGGAATTTGCAACTAGTCAGCGGTTCAAACTCACCAACTGCTCCTTGGTCAAGGTTGCTATCAGTCAGAACTGACTTGATGGCACTTAATACCAATCCTTAGCAGCTTCTAGGAGGATCCATTGCAGAACTGAAACTCATCTTTAAGGTGTGGGTCCTGTTTGGATGGCACTGGGTCTCAAGGATTCTGGTGAGAGGCCCAGTTAAGCAAGGATTTACTCCCCTGAAGCAATGGGATTTTCTGACTTGTCCTGGTATTCTTAAGGGACCATTGTAAGACTGCTTCTAGGAGTGTTTGTTGTTGTTGTTGTTGTCAGGTGCCATCGAGTCGGAGCCGACTCATAGCGACCCCATGCACAGCAGAACGAAACAATGTTCGATCCTGGGCCAACCTCATTACCGCTGCCACACTTGAGTCCATCAATGATGCCACC
>NW_006408658.1:4019898-4032878 GCF_000296735.1 Chrysochloris asiatica
TTCTGCATCATTCAATAATTTGCCCAGTGAATCTTTCAATACGAAAGTCAAGGCTTGAATTTTTTCTTCAGTTCCCCCAGCTTGAGAAATACTGACCATGTTCTTCCCTTTTGGTTTTCTAACTCTAAATCTTTGCATATTCTAGGAGTGTAGGAAAGCTATAAAATGGAACCACTGGAATGAACCACTGTTACATGATAAAGAAGAGTTGTCGGGATGATATCAACAGTAACAGTAACCAAACAGGAGGGAATAATTCATCAACCACACCCCCACCCCCAATCTCCTAATACCCTATTTGCAGAGCTTGAGAGCTGGTTGAAAAAGAAAGAAAGAAAAAAATGTGGTTTGCAGAGGCCTAGACTCAGCTTTACAAAGAACAGATATTTAAAAGAATGAATAGAATCCCGGAAGTTATCAACACAGATGTCAAAGAGCTAAAAAACTGGCTAGGGAATAAGACATCCCAGAGATTTGTAACAGTAGAAAGCCACCATCATATCTAGGCTAGAGTGCCAAACATGGTGCTTCCAGAACTAGATCCAACCAGCAGGAAACAGCCACAGTAGAAAAACTGCCCTAGGAAAGGGGGTGAGAATAGGCTAGCACAGAGGTCTGTGCTATTCTTCCAACAGTGATGTCAACAGCACTTCAGAAGAGTGAGGAGTGGATCTGAGGGTACATACTTGGCTTGTGACAGAATAGGACCATAAATCATTCACTTCACTTATAAAGTATCATTAGCTCTGGAAGGCACATGATCTCCTATGGGCTTTCATTGTCTCTATCAGCAGCATTTTGTGTGTCAGCTCATAGTAGTTTATGAATGATGACAGTAATTAAATTCCTGAAGTTCTGAGGAGTCAAGACACTATTGTATGAAATAATCTTTCTGAAAATAGATAGTTATATTGCTTGAGATACGACTTCATGATTAGTGCACTATTAAAGACTACTTATCTTAATGAATAATTACTTTCTCAAGAAAATGTTTCCTTTTTATAAACAACATTTTTTTTTTTTTTCTATAAAAGCAGTGATCACACTCATTTACAGCTGTCTCTGTTTTGTCTTGCGTCCTTCTTTGGATAATGAGCTCTCTGGGAGAAGACACAGGTGACTCTAGAATGGGACTAAAAGTTGGCATATATTATTTTTAACAAAAGCATTTTACTTTGGGGCAAAGCAAGATGCACCTAAGAAATATGATTCTTATCTTCAATTGTACTACAAATATTTCAGTCATTATGTTAAATATATAAATTAATATTATATCTTGATTCTTTTTTTATCACCAACATTTTAACATGAAACATTTTGAACACATGGAAAACCTGAATTTTACATCATCGAGATTGTATCATTACTATTTTATTATAGTAATGCTTTCTTTACTGTTTATATATCCGGTATGATCCCTCTACCACTTACCAATTCATCTTATCTTTTGATGCATTTTGAAGTAGATATAGTATAATGTAGGTATTGTACACTTTCTTCAAAATATTTCAGATTTATGTTATTAATTGGTGTTGAAGTTTAATACCTGTTTTCTTTCTTTTGTACATATAATAAATTCATAAATATTATTTACATAATAGATATGTTTTGACAAGTGTATTGATTTTAGTGCAAAATAATAACATATTTCTGGAAGACTGTAAAGACATATTTGTCTGGACAGTTTGGTGGATCAGTTTTACAAAGCTAATTTTCTTTGCAATGGTTAAGTACTACATCTTTATTCACTGGTAAACCCTCAGTGATGAGTGTAATGCCTAGAGCAAAATAAGTGCTCAAAAATTTGTGTTACTGTTTCATTTGTTTGCTCGATATTAAGTGAGCTGAACCAAGTTTTTGATTTTTAGGCCTCTGGTAGTCATGGCATAAAATGGGCATGTTGCATAAAAGACATGTTTATAGGGATGCTAGCACACATTAGTACAGACATACATAGTATTTAAATTGTACATATAAATCTGTGAGCGTATTGGTTGAGCATTTTGTTGATGTTAGGTGCCATGGAGTCCACACTGACTCACAGCAAGCCTATTCACAATAAATTGAAACACTGCCTGCCCAGTCCTAGCCCATCCTCACAAGCATTACACCTGAGTCCATTGCTGCTGCCACTGTGCCAGTTCATTTGGTTGGGGGTCTTCCTGTTTTTCTCTGACCCTCATTTTTCTTCATAAAATCCAGCTTCTTGGATTATTTGCTCAGCATACAGAATGATTAAGTATGGTGAAAGACTACAACCCAGGTGCACACTATTCCTAATTTTAAACCATTCGGTGTTCCCTTATTCTGATAGAACAACTGCCTCATGAGCACAATGAAGTGTTCTGGAATACTCTTTCTCCTTAGTGTTGTCCATAACTTCTCATGATCCACACGATTGAAAGCCTTTGCATAGTCAATAAAGCACAGGTAAACATCTTTCTGGTATTCTCTGCTTTCAGCCAAGCTCCACCTGACATCAGCAATGGTATCCTTCATTCCACCTCCTCTTCTGAATCGGGCTTGAACCTCTGGAAGTTCTCTGTCAAAGTATGGTTGCAGGCATTTTTTATAATCTTAAGCAAAATTTTACTTGCATACGATATTAATGACATTGTATGAAAATTTCCATATTCTATTGGGTCACCTCTCTTTGGAATGGGCACAAATATGATCTCTTCCAGTCAGTTGGCCTGGTAGTTGTCTTCTAAATTTTTTGACATAGATGAGGGAGTGCCTCCAGTGTTTCATCTTTTTTTTTTTTTTTTTAAATAAATTGAGGGTGATAATTTACTGTACTTCAGTTCAGCTATTATGAATAAACTATTAAGTGTGTGAATTAAAACATGGGAAGTACATTCCAAGTTATTTTTTGTTTAAAGGTATAATGATATACAGTAAAATAATTATGTACAGTAAAACAAGTGTTGCATCATTTTTGTTGAAAGATTTGAGTTTGTATTCCACCATTTCTCAGTGTCTTGTCTTTTGCCAATGCTCTCAATGCATCTTGAACATCTTCCTTCAGTAACATTGGATCTTGATCATATGTTAACTGTTGAAATGGATGAATATCGACCATTTCTTTTTGGTACAGTGATTCTGGGTATTTCTGTCATCTTCCTTCCATCGTTTCTGTATCATTCAATATTTTGCCCATAGAACCTTTCAATATTACAAGTCTGTTGTTCTCATTGTTAGGTGCCACTGAGTTAGTACCGACTTATACACAACAAAATGAAACACTGCCTGATCCTGGGCCAAACTCACTATCATTGCCATGCTTGAGCCCAATTATGCTGCCACTTTGCCAATCCATCTCTCTGGGGGTTTTCCTCTTTTTGCCTGACCCTCCACCTTACCAAACACAATGTCCTTCCCCAACAACTGGTTCCTCCTGACAATATCTAAAGTATGAGAGACAAAGTTTGGCCATCCTGGCCTCCAAGGAGCACTCTGGCTGCACTTCTTCAGACACAGCTCAGGGCACTTTCAGTATTCTCCTCCAACACCATAACTCAAAAGCATCAGTTCTCCTATGGTCTTCCTTATTCACTGTCCAGCTTTCGATTGCATATGAGGTAACTGAAAATACCATGGCTTGGGTCAGGCACACCTTAGTCTTCAAGCTGACATTTTTGCTCTTCAACACTTTAAAAAGGTCTTGTGCAACAAATTTGCCTCATGCAATATGTCATTTGATTTCTTGACTGCTGCTTCTGTGAATGTTGATAGTTGACCCAAGAAGAATTGACAACGTCAATCTTTTCTCCGTTGATAAGAATGTTGTTTATTAGTCCAGTGGTGAGGATTTTTGTTTTCTTTACATTGAGGTGTAATCCATACCGAAGGCTGTGCGCTTTGATCTTCATCAGTAAATATTTTAAGTCTTCTTCACTTTCAGCAAGCAAGGTTGTATCATCTGTATATCGCAGGTTGTTAATGAGTCTTCTTCCAATCCTGATGCTATGTTTCTCTTCATATATCCTAGCTTCTCGGATTATTTGCTAGGCATACAGGTTGAATAAGTATGGTGAAAGAATACAACCCTGTCACACACCTTTCTTAATTTTAAACCATACAATGTTCCCATGTTCTGTTCAAACAACTGCCTCTTGGTCCTTGAACAGATTCTTCGTGAGCACAATTAAGTGTTCCTGAATACTCATACTTCACAATATTGTCCATAGCTTGTCATGATCCACACAATCTAAAGCCTTTGCAAAGTCAATAAAGTACAGGTAAACATCTTTCTGATATTCTCTGCTCTCAGCTGAAATCCATCGGACATCAGCAATGATATCCCTTGTTCCACGGCCTCTTCTGAATCTGTCTTGAACCTCTGGAAGTTCTCTGTCAATGTATGCTTGCAGCTGTTTCTGTATTACCTTGAGTAAAATTTTACTCGCATGGGATATCAAAGCAATTGTCTGATGATTTCCACATTCCTTTGGGTGATCTCTCTTTGGAATGGGCACAAATACGGATCTCTTCCAGTCAGTTGGCCAGATAGTTGTCTTCCAAATATCTTGGCAGAGATGAGTGAATGCCTCCAGTTCCGCCTCACTTTCTTGAAAAATTTCAATTTTTGTTCCATCAATTCCTGGTGCCTTGTTCTTTGACAATTCCTTCAATGCACCTTGGACTTACTCTTTCAGTATCATTGGCTCTTGATCATATGCTATCTCTTGAAACAGTTGAACATTAACCATTTCCTTTTGGTGCAGTGACTCTGTATTTCTTCCATCTTCTTTTGATGCTTTCTGCATCATTAAATAATTGGCCCAGAGAATCCTTCAATAATGAAAGTCGAGACTTTTATTTTTTCTTCAGTTCCCTTAGTTTGAGAAATGCTAAGTGTGTTCTTCCCTTTTGGTTTTCTGACTCTAGGTTTTTGCACATTTTGTTATATTATTCACTGGTAAACCCTCATCACTGGTAAACCCTCAGTGATGAAGGTTTGTCTTCTTGAGTTGACCTTTGAAATTTTCTGTTCAGCTTACTTCCTCATTTCTTTCATTCACTTTAGCATCTCTACTCTGGAGAGCAAGTTTCAGAGTTTCTTATGACATCGATTTTGGCCTTATTGCTTCTTTCTTGTTTTGTTAATGGCCTTTTGCTTTCTTCCTGTATGATGTTCTTGATGTCATCCCACAACATTTCTGGTCTTCAGTTTTTAGTGTCTGATGCATCAATTCTATTTTTCAGATGATCTCTAAATTTAGGTGGAATGTGTTCAAGGTTATATTCGTAGGTAGAGCTGATGGGTTTGAACCATTACCCTTGCAGTTAGCAATCTAGGGCTTACCCTATAGCACCACATCAGGACTCTGTAAACCTTCACGGGAGCAGAAAGCCTCCAATGAGCAACTGGTGGATTCAAACTGCTACCCTTGTGGTTAGCAGCCCAACATAAAACTCACTATATATTTCTAAAATTATATCTGCAGTCTTGCTGGATTTCTGTAATTAATGAAGGAATGCAAAATTAATCTGTTTGAAGTGTAACATATCTTGAGCATCAGGCATGAAATATATTTATGTGAAATATATGTGCGAATCTGTATATATATCTATATATATCTATATATAGATATGAAGTTAATAGTCGATGTGTTAGTAAATGAATAGCTTAATGTGTCTAAGTGTATATCTATGTGGGTTTCAGAATGTTTATTGCTGAGTATATGTGTGTAAACAAATGTGTGTAGGGCATGTGCATTCGAGATCAGAGAAGTATTAACATAGTAATGGATATGGGTGATAACATCAGGGATGATGGGGCCAATAATAGAATTCTCCTGAGAACTTTTTTTTCTATGACCCACCTCATTGCTCCCTGCCATCACCCTCCTCCTTATTTCCATTCCTCCTCCTCCAACCACATACAAGCAAGCCTTGGGGTTATGGAAGATTCATAAATTGCGAGTCATATAAGGATCTGGTGCCATTCTGCTGGCTAGACTCACAACACAGTGCATTAAGTGACAGAGAAAAGAAGCATCTTCCATCCAGTGAGTACCCCCTCCTTCAGACAGCCTAGCAAGGCTCTTTAATCTAAATCTTATCGCAAAAACACTTTTATTGCAACCCAAGGCAGTCTGTGCCCCTCATAACCTCTTCTTCAAACATGATCCAAACCAGTTTCCATTTCAAAGTCCAGAAACACAGATTCTGATACTAGGGTCTCACCTAAATCAAAACCCTATCTGGAACCACATAACTTTAAGCTAATAGAATGATGCATTAGACACAGATTTTGTCTTTTTAAAACACTGCAACTTGAATTAACGTCTATTAAGCATATCTGGCTTGAGTATATACATGGAGAAAACTCATGGAATTCAATGAACTGAAGTCATTCATCAATGTGATTTCCAATTTTGATTTATAGTATTGACTATGCCATGGGAATGTGATTTGTGGGGATGTTACTATAAGTGTGTTATTGCTGATGCATTTATTGAACAAAATGTGTGAATGTGTTCATGTTTATGTGTTCAGGAGAGAATAAGCATGGAAGAACATTTGAAATATATTGGTACATATATAGGTATGAGTCTTCCCAAATTTTGTAGTGGTAGTAGTGTTTATGCATGAACAAGGGATTGTGGATTAAATTTTTTTGTGTGTGAATGTGAAACAGTGTCTCTTAATGCCTAAGAATGTACATGCATGCATGTGTGTAAGAATATATATTTGCCTATACCTTTGAGCCACAATGTGGGCATGTGCCTATGCACATGCTATACAAAAGGAATGCATTACCTGTGTCTATCTCCATCTCCCTGACCTTTCTTTCTAGGTTGATACATTTAGGAAGCCTGAACTTATTCTCTCATAGTAACAGAATGGAAGAATGGCTACAGGGTATTGAAGGAGCATTGTTCTCACAAAGAGGTTTTAAAAATTGTTTTCCACACTGCGGAAAATCTGGAGCATGGATGAAATATCCCTTTCTGGATCACATAAATTATTTACACATCAGAGATTAAGGCCAGCAGAGTAGACCTAAAGGGAAACTTGGTGGTGCTGTGGTTAAAGCACTTAGCTGCAATGGAAAGATGGGCAGTGGAAACCCTTTGAGGGCAGTTCTATTGTGTCTCATAGGGTCCCTATGAGCTGGCAAATGAATTTCTAGTTTTTGAGAGAATAGTTAATTTCAGATGGTACCCCAAAGCATTTTTTCATTTCTTCAGAACACAGAAACAATCTCGGAATAAAGATTACAATAAAAAAAGATCTGGGTAGGCTGAATCAAAGCAGGTTTCTTGCAGCCCTTGACTTTGAATCTGCATTGAGAGAAAGAGCAAAGTTAAGAAGGGAGCGTAAGAGACAGGAAATCTTACTAATTAAATTAGTGCTTTGAATTCTTAGAGAAGAGAGAAGCAAAAAGAATAGAAAAATTCCTTTTCACCACCCATATGTCTTCAACTTATGACAGATTTGTGGGACTTACTCCATTCATAATTTCACTCTGCTTACTCAAAAAGTCTAGGAAGGGGACTGAAACTGTACAAAAGGTAAAGGAATAAGAGCCTTTATGTCTAAATTCCAGAATGGAACTTTAATTTTGAAATATTGAGTACCATGGAAAGACAGTTGAGAAATTTTATGTGGCAGGAGAGAGTCTGAGAAATGTTTTATGATATGATGTTTCAATTTGCACTATTCTGCCTATTGTTGATTTCATCTGTAGTTAGTCTGCTGCTGCTTAAGGACAAAGACAGAAGACAAGGAGTTGGTACAGAAGGTAGAGAGGGAGAGACAACGCCAGAAACTCAGGGAAGAGTGGTGTCTTTGAAGAAAGTGACCAACAATAAAACGGTGAGTGTCCAACAGTGTTAACTCAGGTAGGGAGATCAAATAGATTAGGGTAGAGAATGCACTAACTAGATCTAGATACAAAGAGATCACTGATGACTACAAGAAATCAGTTTCAGTTGGGAGGGGAGAGTGTGGACGCCACATTTAAGTAAATTGAGCAGTAAATAGACAGTAGGATCATTGTAGAAGCAGACACATAAACAGATATATTACGGACATCTCTTTGGCATATAGAAAGAGTGTTTCAAGAAGTTTAAGAATAGGGGAATAGATTGGCAGTTAGATAGAAGGAATATTTTTTATGATGCACATACTTATTAGCTTAAGATAAAAAAAAAGGGAGAGAGAGGTTGAAAATACACTATAATGAACTGACAAAAGAAGTCTATGAGAGAAGTGGCAGGAAAGAGAATCCCGGAGAAAGAGCTTGTGGCCTTGGTGAAAAGCAGACAGCTTGTTCCCAGATACGAGTATTGCTCTTTACCACTGTGTTGATTCCTATTCATAGGGACCCTATAGGACAGAGTAGGACTGCCCTATAGGGTTTCTGAGGCTGCAATGATCACAGACACAGATTGCCACATCATTATCCTGTTCAAACCACCAACCTTTTGATTAGTAACCAAGCACTTAACCACGATACCATTAGGGCTCCTCTCCTCAGCTACCAGGGGTGGGGTTAAGAATGAATGAAGGTGTTTTTAGGTAGTGGGAAGTCATCAGCGTCATCCTTAACATAAATACATAATTATTTGTCTTTATTCAGCTGCACACCTGGTTTGATTTTAGAAATTATATTATTATGTAAACATGAAAGAGAGACAAAGAGGAAATGAAGACAGTGGTTTTAGTAAGAAGCAGGTTTCAGAAAGAGTAAGTGAGGAAGCGCTAACAGACCAATTTGTGTTGTAATTGTTAAGTGCCGTAGAGTCAGTTCTGACTCATAGCAATCTTGTATAGGATTTGTAAAGAGCATCTGGTGGGTTTGAACCACTGATCTGACAGTTAGCTGTCCAGTGCTTATCCTATAGTGCCACAACAGGACTCCAAAAGAAAAAAATGGAGGAGTTTATGCAGGCATGAGGGCTAGTGCACAGATATAAAGAAAGTAAAAGGAGGATAGTGGTCAGAGAGTGAAAAATTGGAATACAAGATTTCAGAGAATTAGTTTTTGGTGATAAAATGTTCAGAGGTGACCATGAGCTTAGGGTGCTGCGGTGAGATCTGAGTAGTGATTTTTAGAGTGATAATTTTGCAACTATAATCCCACTATGCTATCTACCAAAAGATTCCCAGAAAAAATGGACAATATTTTCTTTGCTTTTTTCTATCCTAATTTCCCAGAAAAATGGATAATATTTTTCTCCCACACTCAAGAATAATACTCTGGGGTGAGATGTAGAATTGCAAGGATGCTACAGTTTAAGATGAGGGTCAGGGGATTTAAGTAATGTCTGCAGTTACCTTGTTCTCTTGCCATGCGGTTACTGTTTCATGTGGCTGAAACAGTACACTAGCCAATGGCAGTGCAGAAATGAGTAAAACCAAGTTGCAATCCTCAAAGAGCTCACAGGCAGAACAAAGACAAACACTTTCATTCTCTGACCTTTTGTGTTGGAGACAGGGTATCTGAAAGAAAGAAAGTGACGACCAACACACTCTTGGGCTCATACCCAGTCTGTATTCACCCACGTACCTACCATGTGGGGCTTCAATGGCACTCTCTTCCAGCCAGCTACATTCCAGCTCACAGGCATTCCTGGGATGCAGACAGGCCAGGTGTGGGTTGCCCTGATTTTCTGCATCCTCTACCTGATCTCCATCATAGGCAACCTCAGCATTCTCGCTCTGGTGGTTCAGGAGTCTGCTCTGCACCAGCCTATGTACTACTTCCTCTCTATGCTCTCTCTCAATGACCTCGGCGTGTCCCTCTCTACACTTCCCACCGTGCTTGCCACCTTCTGCTTCAACTACTGCCATGTTGGCTTCGATTCTTGTCTTGTCCAGATGTTTTTTATTCATACGTTCTCTTTCATGGAATCAGGCATACTTCTGGCTATGAGCTTTGATCGTTTTGTGGCTATTTGTGACCCACTCCATTATGCCACAGTGCTCACCAACAGGCGCATCTTAGCCATTGGTCTGGGCATCCTGGTCAAGAGTTTCATTACCCTGTTCCCTTTTCCCTTTCTGGTGAAACGACTGCCCTTCTGCAAGGGCAATGTCTTGCATCACTCATACTGCCTCCATCCAGATCTCATGAAAGTGGCATGTGGAGACATCCATGTTAACAACATTTATGGACTCTTTGTTGTCATTTTCACCTATGGCATAGATTCAACTTTCATTTTACTCTCCTACGCCTTGATCCTGAGAGCTGTGCTGGCCATCGCATCCCGAGAGCAGAGACTCAAGGCACTTAACACTTGCATGTCACATATTTGCGCAGTGCTTGCCTTTTATGTGCCTATAATTGCTGTCTCCATGATCCACCGCTTCTGGAAGAGTGCTCCACCTGTCGTTCATGTCATGATGTCCAATGTATATCTGTTTGTACCTCCCATGCTCAACCCTATCATCTACAGTGTGAAGACCAAGGAGATCCGCAGGGGGATCCTCAAGGTCTTTCAGAAATCCCAGAACTGAGCAAGGCTGAAGACTCTCAGAGAACTCTTTTGGAAAAGGACTGAAACTTGTTTGCCAACTTTAGGAATGCTAATACAAGAAGGACAGAATCTTGCTAGTTGTGAATATGGGACTAATAAAAGTAATTTTATTCAATTCAATGACACAAATGTTACTGAACATCTATTTGTTGCTATTGTTAGGAACTGTTGAGTTGATTCTGACTCATAGCAACCCTGTATATGGTTTCTGAGGCTGTGTAAATCTTTACAGGAATCAGCAAGCCTCTGCTTTTTCCTGAGGAACAGCTTTCTGCTTCTGTAAAAATTCAAACTGCTGACCTTGTGGTTAGCAGCCCAGTGTATAAATTCACTACACCACCAAAACATCTATGTTGCTGGTGTTAGGTGCCGTCAAGTTGGTGCTGATTAATAACAACCCTGTATAGGGTTTTTGAGGAGTGGCTGGCGAGTTTAAATCTCAGGCCTGTGGTTCAAACTGAACTTTCAGTCCTGTGCTTATCCTATAGCACTACACCAGAGCTTCAGAACATCTATAGAGTACAAGAATTTACTCCATGGAAACTAGTTTGCTTTTTGGTTTATGTGCAGATCATTGTGCTAATTGTTGAGTGCTATAATAGTAAGTAAAAATGTATTGTTAAGTAAGAAAAGGACAATAAGAGAAAACTATAAAAAAGAGCAAGAGGAGTCTTGAAACACATTTGTTTGGCTTATATGGAATAATGGAAGTCTTGCAAGAAAAGTAAGCTTGAACACAAAGAATTCTACTACTACGCAGAGTAGAGGAGCCAATAAACAATGGAACTAAACAAATACTATGATGGTCTGCCAATTCCATTGAGAAAGAGCACCCTTTGGTTTAGGAAAATCAGGACATATTTTTGGATGTTTCTAATGTTTCTAATTTAAGGTGGCAGGGAGAAGGTAGGATAATCATCTTGTTATCTCACCTGCCTAAGAAGAAAGATTTAGCCAGTAATGTTTAGAACTTTTGCAACTCCTAACATGTTCCAAGAAACAATAGCATAAGTGTATCTGGTAGCTTTCAAGAAAAATACGATCTTAGATCCCACACAATATCTATGGAATCAGACAGCATTTTAACAAGATCTTTGAATGATTTGGTATCGTGAATTGTCCCCATCAAGCAAATTTCCTCTTTTTATATCAATCTTTGCATCCCAACATACGTGACATTCAAATTTCAGGCAAATCACAATTTTAGGTCTGCCCTCTAGGCAAAAAGATCTTTGTTGTTGTTAAGTACTGTCAAGTTGGTCCCGATTCATAGAGACCACATATATGGTTTCCAAAGAGCAGTTGGTGAGTTTGAACCACCAACCTTACAGTTCAAACTGACCTTGTGGTCAAATGCTTATCCTACAGTACCTCACACACACAAAATCAATTCATTGTCACAGTGAGATGGAGGATCACATAAGAGGGTTTGAAGGTTATACTCAGTTTTGCAGATAATCTGAATTTCTAAGGCTTTGTATATGTCAATTGAAAGAGTATTATGAGAATTTAGAGCATCAATAGTGCACTGCTAAGTGTACAGTTAATGAGAAGTGGAGTCATACAATGATCACATGAGCGATTTATTGTCAGATGCTATAGAATTGGCTCCAAGTCATAGAAACCTAATGTACAACAGAGCAAAGCACTGTGGGGTTCTGTATTACCCTCCCAGTCATTGGTGTCTTTGATTCCACCCTGTCAATCTTTCTTAAAGAGAAATGCCCTCTGTTCTTGACTCTATACTTTACCAAGCATGATGTCCTTCTCTAGTAACTATAATAACTATTCATTGAGCCTGTTGTTATTGTTGTTGTTATGTGTCATAGAGTTGGTACCAACTTATAGCGACATTATGCACAGCAGAACAAAACACTGCCCAATCCTGGGCCAACCTCACTATTGTTGACACGCTTGAGTCCATAGATGCTGCCACTTGGCCAATCCATCTCTCTGGGGGGTCTTCCTCTTTTTCGCTGACCCTCCACCTTACCACATATGATATTTGTCAACATGTCCAAAGTATGAAAGATAAGGTTTGGCCATCCTGGTCTCCAAGGAGCACTTTGTCTGCACTTCTCCCAATACAGATCTGTTGGTCTTATGGGCAGCCCATGGCACTTTTAATATTCTCCTCCAACACCATAACTCAAAAGCATCAATTCTTCCACAGTCTTCCTTATTCACTGTCCAGCTTTCACATGCATATGAGGTTATTGAAAATACAATGGTTTGGGTCAGGCGCACCTTAGTCTTCAAGCTGACATCTTTACTCTTCAACACTTCAAAAAGGTCTTGTGCAGCAGATTCATCCAATGCAATACGTCGTTTGATCCCTTGATTTCTGCTTCCATGAGTGTTGATAGTTGATCCAAGAAGAATGAAGTCATTACCATCTTCAATCTTTTATCTGTTGATAAGAATGTTGTTTATTGGTCCAGTGGTGAGGATTTTGTTTTCTTGACATTGAGATGCAATCCATAATGA
>NW_006408658.1:4033135-4035144 GCF_000296735.1 Chrysochloris asiatica
CATTGCAGTTGCATATTTCATTTCTTTTTTTAAAATAAAAGTTTTTATTGTGAGATTTACATGGGAGAACATCAGCTTTACACTCATCCCTTCGTATTTCGTTTCATTGCAATGAAAACAGTCCCCTCCATGCATCATCAAATAACCAAATGGTACATGACACAGGCCCACTCCTGGCTGCCAGCACACAGTCCTTCTCCTGCCCTGAGTCCAGTGTCCCCAGCCGCTCCATCTGCCCATGTCATAGTCTCTGTCTCCTTCCCTGGAGTTGCTGTCTCTCAGGATAGGGTCCCGCTCTCCATTCTTCTCACTTGATGGTCCCAGGGACCTCCACCCCTGGGCTGCAAAATCAATCACTCTCCTCCTTTTGTCAAAAAACATCTACCTCTATATTTCCTATCCTCACAGTCAGTCCTGATGTCAATTATTCACAATTGTACCACAAGAGTCTTAGCCCCATTTCCGTTCGCCAGTCCGGTCCTAACAGATTGGAAATCATTCAGTGGTGATTCTACCTTCCCTCACCCCATGTGGAACTAGGCTCCGTCTTGAAAGCTTGTAAGCAAGTCACTTCCTTCCTCATAGACCTCATTGGGTAGCCAATATCTAAGTTGTCCATCCCTGTCAACTCTGTGTACCGAGGGGGTGGGAATGATCCTAGTTGTAAAGATTTGTTCCCTTTTTTGAGCTACTACATCCATATGTATAGGTAAAGTTCATCAAATTGTAGCAGGTTACTCTTTTTTTTTTTTTTTCTCCTTCTTTTTTTGTCTAGTCAAGTTCTGATCATCCATCCATTGAAGCCAGGTTAAGTGGGTATTATCTGCAAGTATGGGTGTTCTTGTTCATCTCCCCTTACTTCGTATCAGTAGTATGTTCACTCTCCATTCTAGTCCTCTGTGGCCATGTCACTGCCTCTGAGCCCAGGAGTCCCCGAGTCTTGCCATACTACTGGCCATCCAGATCTCAACCCGGATTTACAGTGGTCTATTGAATGTGGTCAGGCTTAGCTCACAACTTCATTGCTGTTTTTTCTCCTCTTCCCCTTATCAGTGACCAACGTGGTCATCAACCAGACTACATGCCTGCTCATGTATTGCCCTTGAGTCTCAGTCTTGGAAGGGGGCTTGCTCTGAGAGGTCCCGACCACTTGCCTTGATGATTCCTGGGAGAACAGTTTACTTGTTCTTGTAGTAATCAATCATACTGCAGTTATTGTTTTGGATTTTTCCTGCTGGTCTTTCTTTCAAGAAGTATCTTCTGTTCTTCTAGCTACTCCAGGCTGGTCTACTCATCCTTCTCAGTGGAAATTTCCTACCTGAGTCAGTTCTGGATTGTGTTCTGGATTCTACCTATGGTCTTGTGCAATGTAAAGGCTCCACAGGAAGCCTCTTTCACTGGGCAACCTCTAGCCCCCTTTAAGGTATTCCAGTCAGTTATAGGCTGAGGGCGGACTTAAAAGCTTTCTGTAGTGATGATTCTGGCTATTCCTTTCTCCCCCCATCAAGTGTCTATTTTACAATGGTAGGCAAGGGAAACCAAGATTCAAAAGACAGCCAAGCATCTTAACATTATTCCCCTCTTTTACCCTTTCAAACCATACTTCAATCATTGTATCCCGGAGCCCTGTTGTTCCAAGTTGTTCAAACATCATCATTTACATCTGTCACACTTAGCCCATGCGAACCTACCTAACTGTTCTCCCATCTGCCTTGTTCTTCCATTTCCCTTCCCTTTTTGTGTATTGCCCCCCCCACACACACACACAATCCCCCACACCCAAGTTATTCCCTACCCTATGCTCTATCTTCCCTTCCTTCCTTCCCCACTCCTATCCCATACATCCTGGTGATCAGCAAATATATATCTATATATATTGTTGTTGTTGTTGTTAAGTGCCGTTGACTCAGTTCTGACCCATAGCGACCCTGTACAGGGGTTTCTAAGGGTGTAAATCTTTATGGGAGTAGAAAGCCTTATCTTCCTCCCGCGGAGCAGCTGGTAGTTTC
>NW_006408658.1:4035776-4074779 GCF_000296735.1 Chrysochloris asiatica
AACCTTCTGAGGAAGTGCCATATTGCTTTCCAGAGAGGTTAGACCATTTTGCAATCCCACCACCAATGCAGGAGTGTCCCAGTCTCTCCACATCCTTGTCAGCATTTATTGTCCTCCAATTTTTTGATCTTTGCTGTTATTGCTGGTGTGACATTATAGCTCAATGTTGTTTTGATTTGTATCTCTCTAATAGTTATTGAAAATACCATGTTCCAGAAAACTACGGCAAACTGACAGACGAGTGGTGGATTTCTTGTAGTAGTGTTTTGTAACTCTCTTTGTATAGGTCCTTTGTTTCTTTGGTTATGTTTATTCCTAAATATTTCATCCTTTGGATGGCTATTGTAAATGGTATTGCTTTCCTAATGTCTTTTTCAGCACTGTAATTGTTACTATAGAGGAATCCAACTTATTTTTTATGTTGCTATTATACCTGCCATTTTGCTGAATCTTCCAATGATGTTTAGTAGTTTTTTTCTTGAGTCTTTGGGGTTTTCTATGTATAGGATCGTATCGTCTGCCAATAGAGAGAGTATTATATCCTCTTTGCCAGTTTGTATGCCTTTAATTTTTCTATCTTGCCATATAGCTCTGGCTAATTCTATTAAAACAATATTGAAAAGGAGTAGTGATAAAGGTCATCCTTGTCTGGTTCCCGTTTGCAGAGGGAAGGCTTTCAGTTTCTCTCCATTGAGAGTGACGTAGGCTGTTGGTTCTGTATATATGCTCTTGATTATGTTGAAAAATTCTCCTTCAAGTCCTACTTTGTTGAGTGTTTTTTTTTTTATCAGGAATGGATGATGGGTTTTGTCAAATGCCTTTTCTGAATCAATCAATATGATCATGTGATTCTTTTCCTTTTTCTTATTTATGTGGCAGATTACATTGATTTTTTTTTGGATGTTGAAACATCCTTGCAACCCTTTTATAAAACTCACTTGGTCATGATGTGTTATTTTTCTGATGTGGTGCTGGCTTCTGTTGGCTAGAATTTTATTGAGAATTTTTGCGTCTATCTTCTTGAGGGATATTTGTCTGTAGTTTTCTTTCTTAGTGACGTCCTTCTCTGGTTTTGGTATGAGGGTTATGCTTGGTTCATAAAACGTATTAGGAAGTTTTCCATCCTCTTCTATATTCTGGAATAATTTGAGTAAAATTGGTGACATATCTTTGCTGAATTATGCTGGTTTTTGCCTTAAAGTTTATTTTATCAGAGATTAGTACTGCCACTCCTCTTCGCTTTTTATTGCAATTAGCTTGGTATATTTTTTTCCACCCTTTGACTTTTAATCTGTTTTTGTCTCTGTGTGTGAGATGTGTCTCTTGCAGACAGCACATTGAAGGATCTTGTTTTCTTATCTATTTTGCCACCTTCCGTCTCTTAACAGGTGCATTTAATCAATTTATTGTAACTATTGATAGGTATTTATTAACAGGTGCATTTAATCCATTCAGTGTAATTATTGATAGGTATTTATTAATTGCTGCCATTGTATTTGTTTTTTGTGGTGTTGCTGCTTCTTTGTTCTGTTTATCTTCCTTTGTTGAGTTCATGATTTTTGTGTTCTTTCTTGTGAGTTTCCTTATAGTTTTAATGTTTTCATATTTTTTGGATTTTCATTCTCTTGGTATGTTGTGAAGTATTAATTTTCTTTGAGGTTGCCTCATAGTCCATTAACTTTTCTGTCCATTTTGTGCAGTCTATTTTATCCTGTAATCGACCTGACCTTCTCCCTATCTGGATCTCTTTTCCTACATGTTTACCTTCTTTTACATTGCACTTGTTTTGATCACAGACTGACCTCCCAGATTCTCCGAGTTTGTTCTTAAGATAGTTTTGTTTTGTTAACAACTCTTCTTTCTGTTGACTTAATTCCTGGAGGTGCTGCCACGCATGTCAATCTCTGGTTGTTGTCTGTTCTTGTTGGTTCTCAGTCCACAGAACTCCCTTTAGGATGTTTTGTAGCACATGGTTGGCTTTGGTAAAATCCCTTAGCTTCCGTTTATCCTGGAATGTTTTGATTACACCATCATATTTGATTGATAGCTTTGCTGGATAAAGAATTCTTGGTTGGCAGTTTTTTTCTTACAGGGTTTTATATATGTCTCCCCATTGCCTTCTTGCTTGCATGGTTCCTGCTGAGAGACCCGAGCTTAATCTGACTTGCTTGCCTATGTATGTGACCCTTCTGTTTTCTCTGGCTGCTTTCAGAAGCGTCTCCTTGTATTTGAGTTTGGAGAGCTTGACTATGATATGTCTTCGTGACTTTCTTTTGAGGTTTACTGGAGGTTTCTTTCTGGAGTTCGTTGAGCTTCTTGAATGTTTATTTTTTTGCTTTTCAGGATGTCAGAGAAACCCTCTTCCAGCAGTTCTTCGACTATTTCCTCTGTGGACTTGTGTGATTCTTCTTGCTCTGGAACATTGATAATTCCTAAGTTATTCCTCTTCATGTTGTCCAACATGAATCTTAGACCTTCCTCAGAATTCTTTATCCTTTTTTGTGTTTGTTCTTCTATCTTAGTGGTATTGAGAGATTTGTCTTCTAGCTCACTGGTTCTGCCTTCCATCTCATCTATTCTACTCCCCTGTCCCTTCAGAGTGTTCTCTACTTTTGTTATTTTGTTATTGATAGTTTGGACCTCTTTCTGTAGGTGTTGAAATGCTTCCAATGCTGTATCTATCTTGTTTGATTGTTCCTGTAGCACTTTCCTGACTTCTTCCTTATTTTTCTCAACTCCATTGTAAAGTGTTTTGAAACATTTTATAATCATTTTTTCTGAAATCTTTCTCAGGCATTTCCAAGGCCTGCCCTTCTTCCAGAATGGAGTCCAGGTGTACTTCTAGGTCATTTGTCTCAGACAGTTTATCGTTTTTTCTGGACATGTGCTGATATGGTCTTTTTTTTTTGCTTCTTGGACATGTTTAATGTTTATCTGTGGCCTTAATACTTAATTGAGTATGTGTTTTGGTAATTTTTTATGCTTTCTGATTGCATCCAGGAAGATGTGATTAGGATGTGGACTTCCCTTCTCACTCTTTTTATTGCTTAACTCAGAGTAATTTTCACAGGTGTTGTCTGTTTCCCTGGTATATGGCAGCTGGTATTGGTTCTTGCCTGGGTTTTGGTATTTTATAGAGTGTGATTGTAGCTTGGCTATATGGCAGCGGTTGCTGACTGTTCTTGTGTAATATAGGGAGACAAAGAGTCCTCCAAAGGCAGAAGGTGGGCTATATAACAGCACAACAACACTAGTTGGGTAAGAAAAAATAAATAAAAGAGGAAAAAAAGGAAAAAAAAAAGCAGCCCCAACAAAAACAAGACTGAATACTGCAGTGTCTAATCACAGAAAAGCACAGAAAAGTGAGAGGAGGGAGAGAAGAAAAAGAGGGGGGACATTTTTATAGCTTAATATAAGTATGTCTTTAATGTCCTAAGTTCTTGCCTTCAAAGCTGCCTGAGAGATTTTGCCTTTAAACTCTCTTTCAGTCACTTCAGCCCTTTCCTCTTTCCCATGATAAAAAAAAAAAAAAAAAAAAAAAAAAAAACAGAACAAAAAGGAAACAGATCAGCACCGCAACTTGGGCTGAGTATCTGTGCGCATTCGTGGCAGAAGAACCCACTAGCTGTAAGGGTGGGGGGTTGGCAATTCGGCTCAGGCTCTCCCTCTGTTCACCAGAATGGAGGTGAGCAAACAGTGAGCACACCAATTACCAGATACCAAAGAAAAAAAGAAAATCAGAACAAAGCAAAACTGACAAAATATATTGTCCACTTTTGTCCTAAAGATTCCCGTGGCGTTTTTCTGTGGTGTTTCTGCTTCCTCTGTTTTGTCCCACTGCTTGGTCTCACCCAGGATGTCAGCTCAGGCCTCTGAGCGGGGCCGGCAGATTCAAAAGTCTGCGATTTTTTACTTCAGCTCAAAACTCCACAAGCTCTAAGCCTTCAAACCTTTAAAAGATTCCTATCTCTGTTGTTCTGAGTTTTGGAGCTCTGCCCTGGCTCTGCTTTGCCTGGTATTCTGTGCTATTGCTGATGGTGACCTTCACTGCACCTCCACCCTAGCTGCTATCAAGCCCTGCCTTCAGTCCCTGGTACTTTTAATATTTTCCTCCAACACTATAATTCAAATTCCCCTATTCTTCTATGGTTTTCCTTATTCTTAATCCAACTTTTACATTCATATGAAGAAATTGAAAATACCATGGCTTGGGCCAGGCACACCTTAGTCATCAAACTGATATCTTTGCTATTTAACATTTCAAAAAGGTCTTTTGTAGCAGATTTGTCTAATGTAATGCATCATTTGATTTCTTGACTTCTGCTTCCCATCAGTATTGATTGTAGATCCAAGTAAAATTAAGTTTTGATAGCTTCAATCTTTTCTTCATTTATCATGACGTTATTTATTGGTCTAGTTGTGTCTTTGTTTACTTTATATTGAGGTGCAATCCGTACTGAAATCTGTAGTCTTTGATCTTCATCAGTGTTTTAAGTCCTCTTCACTTCCAGCGAGCAAGCTTGTATCACCTACATATCAAAGGTTGCTAATGAATCATCCTCCAATCCTGATGTCATATTCTTCTTCATATAATCTTGTTTATCAGATTATTTGTGGAGCATAAAGATTGAATAAGCATGGTGAAAAGATACAACCCTGGTGCACTCCTTTCCTGATCTTAATTCACTATTCCCTTGTTCTATTCTAACAACTGAAAGCATGATTCTTTGCCTTTAAGAATTCTAGTTTATGCCTTGTAGGAAATAACCTGAAAACTCTCCCATCTCCCTTTAGAAAAACCATTTTGAACTTTAGTTTTACAGCCTCTGGAAATAAACCAAGATGTACCTAAGCCTTTAGATTAAGCTGAAGGCCATTGGATATAAGTGTCTGAATCCACAGGTCATGAAGACACTGGGAATGAAATGTTTGTCAAGAGAAAAAGTTCTGTTATTACTCACCTCACTGTGGAATGTAAAGAAAAACAGGTCAAACACTTAGCTGATGTATGTTGCTCTATATAATGTGCTTGCTTTTGTGAGTTGGGAGGACAATTTTGAGGAATTATCTTCCTTGTCTTCAAGACTGCTGGCTTTCTTTTAATAAAGTTTGAATTGGATCACTTCCCACCTCTGTAATTGACTACAGTGACAGGTGGCAAACCCTAGTTTTGGTTTGGCAACACAATTGTCTCTGGGTCTATGTATAGGTTCCTTATGAGCACAACTAAGTGTTCTGGAATTACCATTCTTTACAATGTTATCCATAGTTTTTTCCTGATCTAAACAGTACGAATTGGGCTGCGAACCTCAGGGTCAGCAGTTTGAAACTACCAGCTGTTTCGTGGAAGAAAGATGAGGCTTTCTGCTCCCATAAAAATTTACAGCCTTGGAAACCCTGTACAGGATCACTGAGTTGGAACCGACTCCACGGCACATAACAACAACAATAGTCAAAAGCATTTGCATAGTTAATAAAGAACAAGTAAACATCCTTCTGGTTTTCTCTGCTTTAAGCCAAGAATCATCTGACATCAACAATGATGTCTCTAGTTCCATGTTCTCTTTTGAATCCGGCTTGAATTTCTGACAGTTCTCTATGTACTCTTGCAACCACTTTTTAAATTATCGTCTACAAAATTTTACTTGCATTGGTAATTAATGATAGTGTTCGATGATTTGGACATTCCATTAGATCACCTCTCTTTGAAATGTGCAGAAGTGTGAACCTCTTCTGATCGGTTGGCCTTGTGGTCTTAGAAATTTCTTGGCATACATGAATCATATTCCTGGAAACTTGTTTTTAACCAATGTCTTTAGTACAGCTTGGGTTTCTTCCTTCAGTAGCATTTATTCTTGATCATATGTTACCTTTTGAAATGGCTAAACATTGACTTTTTTTTTTTTTTTTTTGGTACAGTGACCGTATCTCTTCCATCTTCTTTTGGTGCTTTATGCATCATTGAATATTTTATCCATAGAATCCTTCAATATTTCAAGTTGAGACATAAATTTTTTTTCATTAATTCTTTCAGTTTGAGTAACTCCAGGTCTTTGCACATTTCATTATCATACTTGACTTTGTCTTCTTGAGATGCCCTTTGAAATTTTCTGTTCAACTCTTCTACCTCCTCATTTCTTCTATTTTCCTTAGCTTCTCTACACTCATGAGCAAGTTTGAGTCTCTTCTGACATTCATTTTTGCCTTTTTTTTCTTTCCTGTCTTTTTCATGAATCTTTGCTTTCTTCTTATATGATTTTTTAATGTCATCTCACGACTCTTCTGGTCTTAGTTCATTAAAGTCTAATGCATCAATGCTGTTCTTTAGAGCAAGGGTGGGGAACCTCTTTTCTGCCAAGAGCCATTTGGATATTTGTAGCATCATTCCCAGGTCATACAAAATTATCATATTAAAAATTAACCTACTGTATTTGGTCAAACATTTAATTAACTCACCCTAATGTGATGGCTAGAGTCCTGGTGTGGTAATATAGGATAAACACTGGACCGCAAAGTGGGTTTGAACTGCAAAGTTGGTGGTTTAAACTCACCAGCTGCTCCTCAGAAAGCCTATACAGGGTTGCTGTATGTGGGAACCAACTCGATGGCCATTAACAACAACAATAACAACAACATCAATGTGATGGCTGGAACTGCAGTTGCATTGGCAGGGCCAGACCAAATGATTCCACTGGACTTAAAATGATTTCACTGGATTCAACAGGCCAGACATTCTCCACTCCTGCTTTAAAAGGTCCCTAAATTGAGGTGGGATATATTCAAGGTCATATTTGGCTCTTACGCACTTGTTTTAATTTTCTTCTGCTTTAGTCTGAAGTTGTATATAAGCAATTGTTGGTTTATTCCACAATCTGACCCTGGCCTTATATTGGCTGATAGTATTGAGATTTTCCACTATCTTTCCCCCCAGATATAGCCAATTTGATTCCTGTTTATTCCATCTGGTAAGTTCCATGTGTATGGTTGGTTGGTTATGTGCCATGGGGTTCCGATGCTGCAAATATTCAAGGGAGCAGAAAGCTTCATCTTTCTCCCATGGAACAGCTGGTAGTTTTTACCTGCTGACCTTGAGGTTAGCAGCCCAACCTGTAGCAACTAAGCTACCACCAGAGCTCCTTTTGCATGTGTACATTGTTTTTGTTGTTATTGTTAAGTGCTGTGAAGTCAGTTATGACCCATAGCGACCCTGTATAGGGTTTCTGAGGAGAAGCTGGTGAGCTTGAGCTTGAACCTTGAAGTTCAAATGGCTTTGCCATCTGGCTCATTAATCCGCAGCACCACACCAAGACTCCTCCATGTGTATAGTCACCTTTTATTTTGTTTCAAAAAGTATTTGCAATGAATAAGTCATTGGTCTTGCAAAACTGACAAAAGAGTGTTTATTAAGTCATAAGCAGGAGTAGAAACCAGAAAAAAACCAAACATAAATCACATAGGTTCAGGAAGTCATCAATATTATGCAGTGATGAATTCCAAAGTTCTGCCTCTTTATGATGACATTTTATAGAGCATGGAGAAAAAAGGAATTTCTTCCCATACCTGCAAATGATGGCAGCAATGTGTTACATATGCAACCTGGGCTACCAAAGCGGGATGGGACTATTGCAGATAGGAAGTCTTCACAACAATGCCTTTGTATGATGTCACAACCAGATGATACCAGCAGTAATTAAGGGGAGTACCCAGGAAAGTTCCTGAGTGTGAGTTTTTTTTCTTCTTGTGCTAGCTTGGGGGAAGTGACTCCACTTCAAATACACTCTGTTTCCAACTTTGACAGCCAGAGTTGCATCAAATATGTGCTGTGGGGCATCTGAAACTTATACCTAGGTACAAGATGGAACAAAATTTCTCATTTTCATACTCATTGGTTTATCTTGGTTCTGCCATGTAGCAATTAGCTGAGGTCACAGGGCACTCCACTTTTGCCTGACTGGAGTCATCTGCATACAAGATACCTTCAATTTTCATGCACTAAAGCATAACTAGACTCCTGGTGTAATGCTGTAGGATCAGCACTGGACTGTCAACCGTAAGGTTGGAGGTTCAAACCAACCAGATGCTCCTTGGAAACCCTATACAGGGTTGCTATGAGTAGAATTCAGTTAGATGGTGCTTAACAACAAAAAACAAGGCATAAATATCATTGGACTTTCATAAACCTTAAAAAACAGAAACAACACATAAAACAACAACAGCCCCAAATACTAAAACTCTGCTACTTATGTGTTCTCATGCCAATCTCTCATCCCTCGCAAAAGTAAAATTTCAGGTTGAAAGGTCATTAAATCTAGAAGGTGGCAAAAGCAGGACTCAAACTGAAACTTTTGTGACTTTAAATCCTAGGGTCTTTCAGACTGTGGGTTGTCTCTTCTGGCAGTGTCTCCCATCTTGTGGAACTTGGTGGAGGATCAAAGGAAAGGTGGTGGGAACTGAATTGGATGCAGTAAGGATAAGTAGATGAACCTAGTCCAATATTATGGTGTTTGGTGGCAGTGGTAGTTGTATGCCATCAAATCTCTTCTGACTCATAGAGATCCTGAGTATTCTTCCTGAAGTTGTAAATCTTTATAAGAGCAGAACACCTTATCTTTCTCCTCCAGAATAACTGGTGGATTCAAATTTCTGACCTTGTACTTAGCAGACCAACACATAGCCCACTATACTACCAAAGCTCCTTAATATGATAGCCATGTTATTATCTTTTATTGATTTATAATTTGGATAAACTGTGCTGGAATTTTTTCTCCATTTTATCCTTCATTATGAAGAAAGAGATGGAAGGCAGTATCTCCAGGGAAGCTTCCCTGACTCCTTTCTATTCCCAAGGTGAACTTTAAATTTCTTCATTTTCCAATCATCACAACAACATCATATTCAGACCAATTGGGGATCCAGTGAACCTGACCTTTGGGAATTCTCTTTCAGAGACATAAAGTCTGACTATTGATTTGACTTTGCACCTGCATGAGGCCCATTCTGGAGTTCTTGCGAGTGCCAGTCCTGTAACAAATCCTGCAACTCACTGCACAGAGCTCTCTGAGGAAAGTGTGAATCTGTCTGTGCCTTCTAGGTGTATGTCAAATGTTTTTCCATCTCCAATAATTCTGTTTGTGTGTCCGCATGAATCCCTAAGTCTCTCTGATTGGAGTCTCTGTCATTTTCTACATGTATTTGCAGACTTGAGATTTATTTATCCTATGATGGAGAGGTTTCAGAAAAAAAAACAAAACCCAAACAAATAATAAAATAAAAACTCAAATTTCCAAGTCTCATTTTCATATAGATTTTCTACAAAAAAGGGAATAATTGTCATTTAAATGCCCTGTGACCTCAAAGTTAATTGCTAATCAACATACATGGCAAAACAAAGATGAATTAATGTGTAAGAAAGTGGCAAGTTGCTGTGCAGTAAGTTTACTTCATATGGCTCGTCTACCCATAGTCTTTGTAACTTCCAGCAAACAACTTTTTTTCCTGATGGGTTTGGGTAAGAGAAAGTGAGAGAATATGCTGATAGGATTATGTGATTTATTTGTGAATAATAGTTAACAGGATTAATTGTGATTATAAAAACTTATAATTTGATGTGGAGATAAAATGAGCAACCTCAGAAGCAAGAACAGGGGGATCTCACTACCATCGAAGAACAACAACCAGGAGTGAAGAATGTCCTTTGGACCCTGAGATATCTGTGCATTGAGCCTCATCCACCCAGGGATGGAAAGCTATGACACTGGAGAAGTAACCAAGGAGTGGTGGAGGAGCAACAGCAGAACCAAGAACAGAGCACCAGAAAAAGCAGTGTGCTTTCCAGTCCATTAAGCAAGTAAAGCTGAGTGCCTCTGGCCTGTAAGCTCACCTGTGAAGTGGGGTGTTTCCAGGTACTTAACTGGGAAACTAGGTTTGCTGACTCATGGAGTTAGAACTGAGTGCCATTAGGCTGAGGCTTACAGTGGAGTAGAACATCCTTTCATCATTTATTAGTAGTCAGTTGTGGCATTGCTGGAGTCCCCCAGGGCAGAGTCCAAGGGGCCTGAGGCTGAGAGTCCAAGGACCAGAGAGAGGGCTGCCTGTGGGAATAGCAGGGAAGAGTCTGTCGTGACTGAAAGAGTTGTATCTTGAGCATTTCTAATGCCGAAATAGCCTATTAACTTCTTTAATAAATCGATAATGTGTGTATGCTGTTTGAACTCTGTGTGGCCGCTACAATGAATTATTGGTCCCAGATGAGTAGAGAGTACTGTAGGAGGGGTACATGGTGTCAGATTTGGTAGAGAAGTTTGGATGACAGAGGTAAGTCTGACCTCAGCTTCATAGGAATCTGCTTTGGGCTGATGCTGATGGTGATCCTCCTATCCACTTGTAAAGTTAGAGGTCAGAGGCTCCCACATCCTTTATTATAGGAGCACATATCACCTGTGAAGGAAGTTGCTAATTTTGAATGAAGGGTTTCAGCACATGTAGGGTTTCACAGATCTGATGTATAAAGGCGTCTCTGAAGAGAGTGCAAGATTGCAGGTTCTGGATCTAATATGAGATCTATGCGTCCATAGCCATAGATTTTGCTGTTGTTCTTGGAATTGGAAAAATCTTTTAATTGTGAATTGCATGAAGGTTTACAGAGCAGATCATCAGTTTTACACTCAGCATTATCATACACACTTCACTTCATTTCATTGATTGCAATGCCTTCACTGTCAACTCACTTATCCCACTTCCTCCTTGTGTTTCTTTCCCAACCCTTCTCATCTTTGTCCTTTGGGAAATGCTGCCTTTTTGTCTTAAATTGCTGACCATCCTATGGTGTTCATACTTCAGCAAGTAATGTTGTTCTCCACTTGATATCTCCTTGGTTGTACAACTCCCCCAGTGTTCATACACACTTCAGTAGAACATTCTCTTTCATCTATATATAGAGAGCATTTCACATCAATAGTGGATAACTACAGAATTAGGGAATCATACATTCAAATCTATTCAGTAGAATGAGCAAAATAGTGGTTAGAAATAATTTAGCTTTTATACCAATTGTGAGTGTGCCTACTTTCTTCATTTTTATCAGGTTACATTATATTTTCATCTTGATTGGATTTAACTATTTCTGTCTGATCTCTTGGTAGATCTCTTGATAGATCAGACAGAAACAGTCTGATCTCTCTGTGTTCTGTAGATCCAATCTATTCTTTCTGAAGCCGCATACATATTTGCTCAATAGCTTCTCTGGCTACTGCTTTAAACTCAAATATCACCTGTGTATTAGAATAATTTTCACATGGAATGTCAATATCCTTCATCATCCATATTCATATTTAAATTTTTTTTATGCTTTCTGAAACCACAATCTTTCATTCCACACTAGAAATATCACTTTTCCAGGTCTACTTGTCTTCTCAGACTCACATTATCAGAGCTAAAGCAAACTTGTTTCTGATGAATCCATCCTAGATGTGTTGGGAATTCATACCCATCTGCACAGTGAAATAGAAACAACATTACAGAAGGATTCAGTGGATCTACTTTATAATAATCCAGACTCTAAAATATTTCCTGTTAAGCTTTGGGTACATTATTCACTCTTTCTTTCTAAATTTTAGTGTCTACCTATTAATTAAATAGTTTATATTTATTAAGTGTTTGATATATCATACAATATATTGTTTACAACAACAGTTTGATACAAGTATATTTTTATTTGCAATTTATATATGAGGAGACGGAGGTATTGGGAAGTTAAATTACCTGTTTCTGGTCACACAGAAAATAAGCTGCCATTTGGTAGAAATTGAGATCCAAACTTAGGTCTTTGGAATCCATTTTTAGTAATCTAAAGTCCTGGTGTGGTTAATGCCCTGAGCTGGAAAGTCAGCTTGATCTGCAAGATAGGTGGTTCAAGCTCACCAGGTGCTCCTCAGAAATCCTATACAGGGTTGCTATGAGTAGGAACTGACTCGACAACTCTTGATAACAACAACAACAACAAAGCAATGCACAGCTTGTATTAATTATATCATTTATTTCTCATATTGAAACAAGAGCACCATATTATTATTAATTCTACTTTTCATGTAAAAAAATAAGCACACACACACACAATATACCATGGTGTAAATACGCTGTCCATATCATACGTTTTGTAACTAAGTGAGCATGGATTTTGACCCAGTTCTGATTTATTCCAAAGTTTCTGTTCTTAATTCTTAAACATGTTATCTCCAATAAAAATTGGGCAGTGTCCAATGTTTTCTTTACTTGTAAAATTTTAGAATTCTGAAACACAGAGCAACAGGAAGAAAGAATATAGTGTTGCAAGTTGTGAGGGATGCTTACTCTTACTCAGAATTAAATAGATAGCTTCACCACCTACCACTTCCCTTCACCTCCCTCCTTCAGCCTTTGAGGTGAGCTGTGAAGGCAGAAGATCCTGTAGGCGAGCCCAGCTTCAGTTTTTATTTTTGTTTTCAAATGTCAGATGAAGACTGGTCTCTGTTGTTGGTGATATGGGAGCTAAGAGAAATGAAAGTCTTGAGATCTTACCATTTTTCCTGACTGGCATTCCAGGACTGGAAGCTCAGCATGGCTGGCTTTTCATCCCCTTCTTCACCATGTACATCATAGCCATTGTGGGGAACACAGCCTAATCCTGGCAGCAGTGGAGGCGGATCATACATTACATCAGCCCATGTATCTGTTCCTCGCCATGTTGTCTATTATTGAGGTGGGTGTTTCTGTATTTACACTTCCAACTCTCATGGGCATTCTTTGGTTTGATGCCTATCAGGTTGACTTTGATGGTTGCTTGGCCCAGATGTTCTTCATTCACACCTTTTCCTGCATGGAGTCGGGAGTCCTGTTGGCCATGAGTTATGACCGCTGGTAGCATAGTGGTTATGATTGGGGCTGTAAACTGCAAGGTCAGCAGTTTGAAACTACCAGCTGCTCCTCGAGAGAAAGATGAGGCTTTCTGCTCCCGTAAAGACTTACAGCTTTGGAAACCCTGTTCAGGGTCGCTATGGGTCAGAACTGAGTCAATGGCACTTAACAACAACAACAACACAGCTTACTGCATTAGACAGCAATCCTGCCCCTGCCCCATATTATCTCCATGGGTTTTGGCATTACACTGAAGAGTGTGGTACTCATGGCTCTACTTCTAATCCTTTTGAGGCAACTGCCCTATTGCCACACTAATGTCCTTTCCCACTCCTATTGCCTCCAATCAGACCTGATTCAGCTGCCTTGTGCTAATACTAAGCTCAACAGCCTCCTGGGCCTGGCCATGGTCCTGGCTACCTTTGGGCTAGACTCATTGCTCATTGTGGTCTCTTACATGCTGATTCTTTATACAGTGCTGTGCATTGCCTCTGGTGAAGTAAGGTGAAAGGCCCTCAATACAAGTGTATCACACATTTATGCAGTGCTTGTGTACTATGTGCCCATGATGGGTGGGTCTGTAATGCATCAGGCTGCCAAACACACTTCACCCATCATTCACACACTCATATCTAGCATCTACCTCTTTGTGTTTCCTGTACTTAATCCCATTATCTATGGTGTAAAGACTCAGCCAATCTGGCTGGGAATTGTTACCTTGTTCTCTCAAATGAGGGAATTACTCTGAATTACTCAAGGGGACAAGGACTTTCAGTCAATCCAAATATCCCGATGTTATTTCTGCTATGGTCAAAATTATATACTAGATATTTTTAAGTGAAATAGGGATGAATAATTTAAACTGTTTCAATAGGCTTGAATTTGGATCATACGAGTTACCTCTAAGCTCTTTGAATCTCACATTTATCAGAATGTGTGTCTCTGGGTGCACACTTGTATGAATCTTTTTTTCTGTACGCAGATATAATCAAGTTGAAGGCAGAAACCAGAATTTGTTCTTTTCCTTAATCACCTAAACGTTTAGCAAAAATATTTACCAACAATGAACTAATAGTAAAAGTTCAAGATTTGATGATATTTGAGTTGAAATAAAACACAGTGTTATTCCTATGGGTTAGATGAAAATTAAGAATATTGCCTAATAAAGAAAGGTTATCCCAAATAAGCATATGAGGAAGGTAAGCACACTTGCTAGTGACCCCAGACCACCAGGTTTGTATCTATTTTCCTTAGCATCATTAATAATACTCCCCTTTGTTTTCAAAAGTGCCCTGTTTTGTTGTCAGTTCTGACACATAGCGATTCTGTATAGGGTTTCCAAGAAGTGGCTGGTGAGTTTAAACCACCAGCCTTGAAATTCAAACTGACCTTACGGTCCAGTGCATTATTCTCCAATGCCACACCAGGATTCCAATGCCCTGTTTAGGCAACAAATTATTGCTAGATTTACTTATGAAATATGCTATGGGAAAAAAGACCTAAGAAAAGTTCTATTGTTGTTGAGTCGATTCTGACCCATAGTGACCCTGTATAAGGTTTCCAAGGAGCAGCTGGTGAGCTTGAACCACTGACTGTGCAGTTCAAACGACTTTGCAGTCTGATGCATTAGCCTGCAACACCACACAAGCATGTTCTATAGAAACCCTTATATTACACCTTAAGGAGGACAAAGACAAAACACACATAATCATCCAAGAAGAGGGTAACCATCAGTATGCACACAACCAAATGGAGTCTGCTCACTCATGACCATTGGGCTAATTATATATGACAGAAAATGAAGCAAAACCTCACAAGATCATGATTGGTGATAGTTCAATTCATCTTTGTTACAGGTAGAACTACAGAATCATGGGAAAGGCCATGATTGCGATACATATAAAATAGCAGAATAAAAAGCTTAGGATTGATTCTGGAGCTTGGCCATCTGGCTATGAGGTGTTTGGGGTATGACTCAAGACCACGTGGTCCTGAGTGATAGCTATCAGGACCCCAAGTTTCAATTTAAGCTAGATAACATATAACTAGTTTCAGTACATCATTAACTTGGGACATGTAATATACTTTCAACTATGGCTAAGCTTTGTCTCTCATACTTTGGAAATATTGTCAGGAGGGAACAGTTGCTAGAGAAGGATGTCATACTGGGTAAGATGGAGGGTCAGAGAAAAAGAGGAAGACCCCTAACAAGATGGATCAGCCAGGTGGCCTCATTGATGGTGTCAAGTGTGGCAGTGGTAGTTAGGTTCACCCAGGATCGGACATTGTTTCGTTCTGCTGTGTATGGGGTCACTATGAGTCGGTTCCGACTTGATGGCACCTGACAACAACAACAACAACAACAACAGCATTCATTATGTGGGCAAATAAACTATTCCCTAGTGTTGCTTGGGGGATGTTATAGCTACATTGCAGGCTTCATGATAAATCACTCAAATGGTATCTAAATTTATGTGAACACTCAAAATGTAGTTGTGGATCCCACTATATACTATAACCTTTCATAAATGAAACATTTTAGAATTTAAGCTCTAGTACATTCTTGATTCTGAATATGGATTTTATTTAAAATCTTTGCATCACACCTAGGTTGGTGTGCTTTCTTCTGCATGGACTGATTAATGACTCCTTCAGATGACTGTTTCAGGACAAGCTTTTAATACTGTAGACACTCCTTTTTGATAGCCAGGCATCATCTAATTCACTAAACTTTACCATAGCACTCAATCTTTCAGTGATCACTTTAGGATTTTATTTATAGAACAGGGCCATATTTTAAAACCAGTCTATCCATAAAGTATATATTTTCTATATATTATAGGACTTCAAAAAGTTCATAGAAAAATAGAATTAAAATATAATGGATTTTTCCCCACAAATATTTTAAGCCCTCTCCTACATATGATTCACTTTATAGGTAGCAAATTAACTTTCTTAGAAATTACATTAGAAGTATCCTTCATACAGCTCTTGATAAATCTAATAATAATAACAATTACAATGATTATCATTAATATAGTTAGTTGTTGTTGTTGTTAAATGCTGCCAAGTCTGTTCTGACTCATAGCGACCTTGTATGGGGTTTCCTAGAAGCTGCTGGTGGATTTGAACCTACAGTGCCACACCAAGAGACTGATGTAGCAAATAGTATATATTAAAATACTAATGAGAAATATATAAAGAAAAGTTTTTCAGTTAAAACACATGGCAAGATTTAGCTATACAAATTAATAAAATAAGCGATAGAACAAAACCACTTCAAAAACAATGAGGGTTACATCCATAGCATCATTTCAGTAACATTCATGGTATGGCACTGTGGGATAATGCACTGGACCATAGAGTCAATTTGAACTGCAAGGTTGGTGGTTCAAATTCACCAGCCATTCCTCAGAAACCTTATTCATGGTTGGTATGAGTCAGAACTGATGCAAGGCACTCAACAACAGTGGAAAACTACTAGTTTATACAACCTAAAGGAATTTAAGTTAAAAGCAACAAATTAGAAAAGAATTAGGATATATATCTTATATGTAAAATTCTTACAAGACAAATAAACACAAGTTGTCAACATAATGCAACCTTAAAAGTAATAAAGATTTAAACAAAATCCAATGATGGGTCTTATTCCAAGACCTTGCAAAAGCTATTAGCTGCTTCTGCCCACTAAGAGTGTTTCAGCTTCAAGTTTAAGTCTCTATCTGATTAACAAATCCAAACAAATAGGATTACTGAATATAGAAGAATTTCTCATCCCTGGCTAAATAAATAAAAATAAATAAATCTTGAAGAAAATTTGAAGCAGCATTTTCTTGTATTGTTTCTTTTTAATAGCAAAAAAAAAGGAACGTGAGTCAACAAAGACAATGTTTCAATAAACTAAGATGTTGTTAAGTGCCTTTGAGTTGGTTCCCACTTATAGTGACACTGTGGTATCGGGTTTTCAAGAAGCAGCTGGTGGATTTGACCCATTGACCTTGTGGTACAGTGCATTATCCTACAGCACCACACTAGGATGCCTAATTTCTTTAAACTGTGACCTAAAGTTCTACCACTTTCTAGCTGCATATGGTTGATGAAGAAAGCAAACTTCAGTCTATTAGTGGGGTTCTGATGAGGGCTTTAACTGATGTCTCCTTCAATATAATACTATGGGGTGAAATTAGGCAGGTCTAAACATCAAAGCGTAGTGGTTACGAATCGGGCTGCGAACCTTAAGGTCAGCAGTTCGAAACTACCAGCCGCTCCGCGGGAGAAAGATGAGGCTTTCTACTCCCGTAAGGATTTACACCCTCGGAAACCCTGTACAGGGTCGCTCTGGGTCGGAACCGACTCGACGGCACTTAACAACAACAACAACATAACAAACATCAAAAAATAGGAGTATGGTGGCTCCATATGACTGTGAAAAACAAGGGCCGCAGTTCAAGCCCAGCAGCTGCTCCATGGGAGAAAGATGAGGCTTTCTGCTCCACTCAGATAGAAAAGCCTCAGAAACCCATTCAGAGTCACTATGAGTCAGAACCAACTCAATGGCATTTAACAACAGACTTCAAATGTCTCTCTTACCTATATAAAATACTATGACATTTTTGCAAGACAGTCTGAAATCCAGGTAGCCTAAGGCAAGATACCTAATGAATCATTAAAAGCAGAAGCAAAAATATCCAGTTAAGGGTTATCAGAGGTACATGATTAGTAAGATACAACAAGTTTGACCTCTATTGTTGGAAGTTTATTTTAAATATACCAAGTATTATTCCAAGGGCAAATTGCCCTTTGCTTGTTTACTCACAAATGGTCATGAATCACTTTCTCAGAAAAAAGCGTAGCCTAAGACAAAATGAAGTTCAAGCCAAACCTGAGTGTCCTATGAGTCTGTTTCATTTGGTTTTCCGTGTTTTTGTTGGAAAGGGTCTGCACAGCCTTTCTGCCTAGTCTGCCATCAAGCCCCACCTCCAGAATTCCAGTTTTTATCTTACTGTACCACACCAGCACTCTGTCTCTTATAATGTTGTTGTTAAGTTCTGTAGAGTCCACTTTGACTCATAGGGACCCTGTATAGGGTTTCTGAGGAGCAGCTGGTGGGTTTGAACTATGATCTTGTGGTTCACGGTCCAGTGTTGACACTGCAGAAACCACAAAAGGAGTTCCTCTCTTGTAATTGTTGTTACATGTAATTAAGTCATTGTGACCCTCTATAGTGTTTCCAAGGAATGAGTGGTGGGTTTGAACCACCAACCGTGTGGTTAGCAGTCCAGGGCTTATATAATATCACCACACCAGGACCCCATAGATGGGAAAAATGAACATGCTTACTTATATAACTGAATATGTGAACTTTTCTCTATAAAGCTAAACTACATGAACCTAAATTTAAACAAATATTTCTTAAATCAATTGAGAATCAGGAAATTACCTTGTGCTGGTTAAGTGCTCTTGAGTTGGCTCTGACTCCTAATATCCTGTAGACAGCATATTGAAGGACCTCATTTTTTAAATCCATTCTGCTCTGTATGTCTCTAGACTGGTACATTTAATCCATTTATATCAATGTAATTATCAATAGGTATGAATTGATTGATTATTGTCAGTTTTCTGTGTGGATTTTTTTTTTTTTTTTTTTGTAGTACTGATGGATATTTAGTTCCTTATAGTTCTCCATGCTGAATTCATTTTGTTTGTGAGGGTTTTCTTGTCATTTTCATTTCTGTTGTATTGATGTTTACTAAATCCTTTTGATTTTTCTCTTTTGATGTGCAGGTGTATTATTTTTCTTTCAGGTGACCCTGGAATTTATAAATTTTTCCCCTGCTTAATACAATGTTTTATATTGGAATCTACCTGACTTCCTTGCCATTTGTAAGTTCTGTATCTACACTACTCCCTCTTTTTGCTTGTAGTTGACTTTATTACACATTAATATCTCTGGTTTAATCTTGTAGGTTTGTTTTACTTTAAATATTTCTATATCCGGATTGAGTTCAGGATAGTGTTGCCATGTATGATAATCTTATGTTGTTGGCTTCTGTTGTTGGTTCTCAGTCCAAAGAATACCTTTTAGTATTTTTTGCAAAGTTGCTCTGATCATTACAAGTTTCTTTAATATCTGTTTATCAGGAAATGCCCTAATTTCACAGTCATATAAATAAGAAGACTGAGATTCCTTGTGGTAACCTTAACTAATGTATATAATTCAAGTTAATAAAACTGTAGCTCTGGATAATTATTTTCAAGAGAACAAACAATAGGGTTTACATACAGGATAAACAGAAACAAAATTCTTAATCATACAGCACTAACATTAAACAAAATTTTTTAGGAGAAAGAAAAGATACAAATGTGAAGTCATTTTCTCAAAATTATTATTGAAATTCTGAATTAGTTTTAGTATTTTCAGGTTAAAGTATAAACCCCAAAACCAACATCCTGGTAGGGGGAAAATCTAGGCTCATTTATCAAGGGTGTTAAAAATTAAATTGAAACTTTGGTTTACCAGAGTCAAATAAAATTCCTTTAAGGTAATCGATAGTCTGAGGTTCTAATTCACCACTGTGAAAACTCCAAAAGTGGCCATTTGATTTTTCAAGAATGTTCTTAATGAACAAGAAAAACTTAGGTCTGAGTTCAGTATGTGCAGTTTCTCATGTAATTTATAAATTTGTAGATACAACCAAATACTCCTACAGTTGCTAAAACACAATCATGGAATATATACACTTGTTGTTGTTGTTAGATGCCATTGAGTCAGAACCAACTCATAATGACCCTATGCACAGCAGAACGAAACAATGTCCGATCCTGGGCCAACCTCACTACTGTTGCCACACTTGAGTCCATCAATGCTGCCACCTGGCCAATCCATCTCGTTGGGGGTCTTCCTCTTTTTCTCTGGCCCTCCATCTTACCAGGCAAAACTGTAAAGTTCAGTGATACATGCTTATGTGGTATAAAGTATATTAAAAAAAAAAACCAAGGAAATTATTACATTAAAATCCATAAAATTATCACCTTGGGAGGAATGAGGAGTTGTAACAATAGTAGAAATATGGTTTCTTGGATGCAAAAACCAACCACAAGTTGTTGTGAGTCAATTCCAACTGATGATTACTCCATGTTTGTCAGAGTGGAACTGTGCTCCACAGGGTTTTCAAGGCAAGCATTTTTCAGAATTAAATTGCCAGGTCTTTGTTGGAAGTTGTTTCTCAGTGGGTTCAAAGCTCCAACTTTTTGGGTAGCAGTCCAGTGCTTAACTGTCTTCACCACCCAGGGACTCCTTGTTTTGAATGAACCCCACCTGTCCACTGCCATCAAGTCAATTCCAATTCAAAGTGACCCATGTATAGGGTTTTTTCAGGCTGTAAATTTTATGGAAGCAGAAAGCCTCATCTTTCTCTGATAAAGTGGCTGGTGTGTTTGAACTGCTAGCCTACTATGCAATGCTAGTCCTACAGCACCAACGGGACACCTTGGATAGAAGCAATGATTGACTTCTTCACCTAGGTATTCTTAAATGGATATTTGCTTTATAAAATTTATTTTCACTTATGTGTATGTGGGTTGTATTTGGAAAAAAGGAGAAAATATTGCAGCAGTGGTTGTATTTTTTATTTTTTATTCTTTTTAATCAATTAAATACAAAATGAAATTGTAACTACTCAACTTACTTGTATTTTATACTAAATATTATATCCCTGCATTATGATTTCTACAGTTTTATTCTCAATACAAAGCTAGGTAATACTATAAAGGATTTCTGGGTATAAAGGGATAACTGAATTTAGGAGACAAGCTTAAACAATTTAACATCAAACCACAGGACAATTTTGTTCTTTATTTGGGTATCCAACCAAGGACATTGAGTAATGAAAGACTTATTGACCATTTTCTTGACTGAAAATCCTCTGAGATTTAGTTTAAATTTTTTTTCTCAAATGTGCACATTTCAGGAATAAATATATGTTCTCTATATTCAGGTTGCTACTTAAAATGATGATGATGATGATGATAAAGATCCTCTGATGATCAAGAAGCTTTTATAGAGAATAATACTTTCAGGACATGATCACGAATTTGTTTGGTCTTCACCCCGTAGACAATAGGGTTGAGAAATGGTGGGACTAACAGGTAAAGGTTTGACAAAAGGATATGAACATATGGTGGTATGTGAGAGCCAAACCTATGGGTGAAGAAAGAGAAAAAGGCAAGAAGGTAAAACTGAAGGAAGACACAGATGTGGGCAATGCATGTATTGAAGGCCTTGAGTCGTGCCTCCTTCTGGGGCAGTTGAAAGACAGTGATGAAAATCTGAACATAGGATAAGGTGATAAAAATTATGTCAAACCCTAGGATAGTGAAGGCAACAAATAGGCCACATATCTTGTTGATCCGAGTATCTTCAACAGCTAACTTCACAAGGGCCATGTGTTCACAGTAAGAGTGAGAGATGACTGTAGTTCTGTAGTGTTTAAGGCGGTATTTGACAAGTACCAGTGTTGGTGTTACAAGAATGGCAGCCCTGAGTGTTATTCCAATTGCAATCTGAGTTAAAAGTTGTTGTGAGAAGATGGTGGTATGTCTCAAGGGGGCACAAATGGCCACATAGCGGTCCAGGGCCATTGCCAGAAGGACACCTGATTCAATTGCCTGAAATGAGTGAATCAGCCACATTTGCAGCAGGCAGGCTTCAAAATGAATCTCTGACAAATGAAACCAGAATATGCCTAACATTTTGGGAAGAATACAAGTGCTAAGTGCAATATCGGTGGCTCCCAACATAGCCAAAAAAATGTACATGGGTTTATGAAGACTGTTCTCAGATTTGATTGTAGCTAAGATAACAGAATTCCCAATCACAGCAATGATGTACATGACACAGAATGGAATTCCAATCCAACACTGTACTGACTCCAGGCCAGGAATTCCAACTAATGTTAGTATGGAGGGCATGAAGATGGAACCATTGTTTGTGAGCATTGTGGCTTGGTCAGTGGAATCAAATTGAGATATTGCTGTTTCATCCTCTATTCCCTGTGAAGGCTTGAAAATTAAAAAAAATAAATAAATAAATGGATTTATTTTAGGCACATATATCTTAGCTACTTTATGAGTGTAGACTATTATCATTTCTACCCCAACTATTCCTCACTTTATTCCCAAGTGTCAGTGAGAAAGCAAAAATTGGGTCACATGATTATTTATGTTTTAGTTATTTTAAATGAGCCAAATTAAGTTGAATAGATGGCCCCTGTCTGGCCTATGATATTTTTATCTTTTTTTTGTCACTGACTTTACAAATCTTATCTTCTGGCCCATGATATTTTACTTTATTTCTTTCTTCTTATTCTTTCTTTTTTTTTTTTTTGTCAATGACTTTACAAATCTTATCTTCTGGCCCATGATATTTTACTTTATTTCTTTCTTCTTATTCTTTCTTTTTTTTTTTTTTGTCAATGACTTTACAAATCTTATCTTTGTTTGTCTTCGGAAGTTGGAAACATAACATATAAACTGACAGGTGTATTTAGTAGTTGTTATTGTTGTTAGATGCCATCAAGTCAGTTCCAACTCATATCAACCTATTGCATAACAAAATGAAATACTGTCTGTCTTCTATCATCTTCACATTGTTATCATGCTTTACCCATTGTTGCTGCCACTGTGTCACTCCATCTCATTGGGAGACTTCCTCTTTGTTGCTGACCCTCTACTTTGCCAAGTCCTTTTCCATGGACTGGTCCCACCTGATAACATGTCCACAGTATATGAGATGAAGCTCCTTTCTTCCAAGGAGCATGCTGGCTGCACTTCTTCCTATACAGATTTGTTTGTTCTTTTGGTAGTCCATAATACTTTCAATCTTCTTTGCCAACACCATAATTCAAATGCATTTATTCTTGTAGGGTCTTTCTTATGCATTCTCTAGCTTTTACATGCATATGAAGCAATTGAAAATACCATGACTTGGATCAGCCTCACCTTAGTTCTCAAAGTGACATCTTTGCTCTTTATCACTGTAAACAAGTCTCTTGCAGCTGATTTTCCGAATGCAACTGTCCTTTGCTTGACTGCTGCTTCCATGAGTTTCAATTGTATTTTAAAGTAAAACGAAATATATTTTATAACTTGGATATTTTATTGATTTATTATGATATTATTTATTGGTCAAGTTGTGAGGATTTTGGGTTTCTTTATGTTACTGAAGGCTGTAGTCTTTGATCTTCATCAGTAAACACTTCAAGTTCTCTTTGCTTCTGGCAATCAATGTCATGTCACCCACATACTTCAGGTTGTTGATTAGTCTTCCTCCTATTATGATGCCGTATTGTTCTTCATATAATCCAGTTTCTTTGATTATTTGCTCAGCATACAGATTGACTAAGTATGGAGAAAGTATACAATGCTGACACACACTTTTCCTGATTTTAAACCATTCAGTATTCCCATGTTTTGTTCTAATAACTGCCACTTGATGTATATACAGATTATCCACTAAAATAATCAATTAAGTGTTCTGAAATACCCATTCTTCTCAATGTTATCCACAATTTGTTATGTTCCACACAGTCTAATGTCTTTGCATCAGCTGTACTTTTTTTTTTGACCCACTTTCTTTGTTATCTAAAGCTGTTAAGCCAGAAATACCACAAATGGGTGATTTTAACAAACAGAAATTTCTTTTCTCCTGGTGTGGGAAACTAGAAGTTCAAATTCAGGTGCCAGTCACTGGAGAAGGATTTCATGTTTGGTAAGGTGGATACAAAGAGGAAAACCCCCAGCAAGAGAGATTTACAAAGTGGCAGCATCAGTGGACTCAAGCGTGGCAACAATTGTGAGGTTGGTCCAAAATCGGACAGCGTTTCATTCTGTTGTGCATCGTGTCGCCAACTTGATGACACCTAACAACAACAGCTCAATGGAAAGGCTTTCTTTCTCTGTTGGCTCTGGGAAAAGTTCTTGTCTCCTTTTAGTAACCCTGAACCCGGCATGACTTTGAAATTTACATGTATCTTGGTATTGCTCTTCCCCTGGATCTAGGAAAATTGCAGCACTGGGACCCCAGGCCCAAAGGATGTGCTCTCCTTCCAGTTCTTCTGTATTGAGGTAGTGAATTCCCTCAATCTCTGTTCACTTGTTTAACCTTTCTTGTTTCTCAAAATATATTGACTCAAGATACAATGTAATGAAATCTGAAAATGGCCATTTAACACTTGCATTCTTGCAAAATGTTGGGCATCTCTGATTTCATTTGCCTATAGATTATATCCTTCATGATTAACAAAAATACCTCTAATCCTGCCTTATTAATATCAGAGCGGTTCAGATTTAGTCGCATCAAATTACAAAACAAAAACTACTTACATAATACAGAGAGCCATGTCCTAGAAAAGTTAATATATTTGTTGTTGTTGTTGTTAAGTGCCATTGAGTTGGTACCGATTCATAGCGATCCTATGTACAACAGAACAAAACACTGCCTGATCCTGGGACAACCTCACTATTGTTGCCACTCTTGAGTCCCTTGATGCTACCACTTTGTCAATTCATCTTGGTGGGGGGCTTCCTCTTTTCCTCTGACCCTTTACCCTACCAAACATGATATCCTTCTCCAGCGACTGATCCCTTCTGACAATATATGCGAAGTATGAGATACCAAGTTTGGCCATCCTGACCTCCAAAGAGCACTCTTGTTGCACTACTTCCAACACAGATCTCTTTGTTCTTTTGGCAGGCCATGGCAATTTCAATACTCTCCTCCAAGAGCATAACTCAAAAGCATCAATTCTTCTTCGCTCTTCCTTATTCATTGTCCAGCTTTCACATGCATATGAGGTTATTGAAAATACCATGGCTTGGGTCAGGTGCACCTCCGTCCTCAGGCTGACATCTTTGCTCTTCAACACTTTTAAAAGGTCTTATGTAGCAGATGTTCCTAATGCAATATGTCATCATTTGATTGCTTCCATGCTATTGCTTCTATGAGTGCTGATAGTTGATCCAAGAAGAATGAATTTTTGGGGGGATGCAATTCATTCTATAATATCTAACAATTAACTGGGAGATAAGTCATTTAATGCAGAATAACTATATTTTAAAAACAATACCACGCCTGTTGCTGTGTTCGTAAATGCTGCCAAGTCCGTTCTAAGTCATAACAACCCTGTGTAAGGTTTTCAAGTCTGTAAATCTTTATGGAACAGAAAGCCTCATCTTTCTGCCACAGCATGACTAGTGGAATTGAACCACTGACTTTTTGGGTAGCAGTCCATTGATTATTTTACAATATCACCAACACTCTTATACCACACATAGCCTCGGCAAAAATGATCTAGAGTGTTGGTAAGCCAGTCAACTGGATCAAAGCTAGACAATAGTATTTTTCAGCCTTCTACCTCTAGATACTGTCCTCAAATCAGTTACTTCATAACCTGGTCTTATATCACAGACTTCTCAAAAATTATTTCAATCTTATTTTTCAACTTTGAGTGTCTTTCCAAAACCTAACTATACCTCTTTTAACTTCTCATATGTTTTTGAGAAAATAAATGCCTAATTTTTGTAGTTTATGAGTGTTTTCCTCTGTAGTTTCTATCAGAGTTTGGTTAAAACTTAGTGATCTGCGTATTTGTCTATTTATTTAAATTCAAGGACCAGCCTATTATTTCTTTGCTCTTTTCTTTCCTCATCAACAGCAAGTATTAGCTCTCCTAACCTGGACATTTCTTCTTAACCATTTGAAATAACATTAAATTATCCCTTTGCTTTTTAATTAGTTTTAACTGCAAACAAGCCCAAAATCCAATTAAGTAAAAGAAAAAGGGAATTGGAAAAGGGAAAAGTGGCCTTTGCAACTTAATTTCCAAAAAACTATATCCATCTTCACAGGTTCCTACACAACACTTTCCTTCCATTGATTCTGTTACAAAGTGAACATTTTAGCATAGTCCGGATCTAATTATCATCTTCAGTAGTTTCTAAATCATACAGAATTCTTTCTCTGAGTACCCATAATTTAATTAGAAACTGAAGATTTCCTTAAAACTGCTCCTGAAAGGCTGAATATAGAGCAATCGCCTGTTATTTCTTTAGGTTCCAAATACATGACTCTTTTGTACAAAGGCTTCATTCTTCATTCTCTGCCTGTCGTCAGCAACTTGAGAGCCTTCTGTAAATTCTGCACAGCACTGTTCTCATCTTCATACTGCAAAGCACTGCCAACCTATTTGCACTCTTTCTGAGCTCTAGCAAAGTCCTCTGGTGTTAGACGAATGCAGGACTCCGTTTTGATTATAGAATCCTTCAATACAACAATTTGAGGCTTTAATTTTTTCTATAGTTCTTTCTGTTTGTGAAACACTGAATATGTTCTTCCCTTTTGGTTTTCTAACTCCAGGTTTTTGCACATTTTATTACAACATTTTAGTTTGATTTCTCAAACTGCCCTTTGATATTTTCTGTTCAATTTTTTTACCTCCAACCCATAACGACCCTATATATGAATTTTAAAGAGTGGTCAATGGTTTTGTACCACCGGACCTTGCTTTTAGCAGTCCAGTGCTTATTCTATAACATCACAATAGGACTCAGGTAGTGTCACTGGCATTAATAGCCCCTAGCGTAGTGGTTACAAATCGGGCTGCGAACCTTAAGGTCAATGGTTCGAAACTACCAGCCGCTCCGCGGGAGAAAGATGAGGCTTTCTACTCCCGTAAAGATTTACACCCTCGGAAACCCTGTACAGGGTCGCTATGGGTCGGAACCGACTCGACGGCACTTAACAACACAACAACAACAATTCTAATTTTTAAAATATCAGACTCATAGTTACAGATAAACATATCTTGATCCAAATTCCATGCCATATTGACACAACTATCTGTAATCTGAGATATTATTAATAAAATCTAGCAAGTAATGTTTAGCAGATACATGCATGTAAATGCTAGTAGAATATAACTAAATAAGTCTGTGTTGTACAAAAGCAGAATAAATATTCTAATTAGTGTGTTCACATTCTGAGTGACACTACTCTTATAATTCCTTCTTTATTTCTGAGATAGTTATAGTAGGTGTCTATTATATGCTACCTGACTCAGGAATGCTACCTGACTCAGCATATCACCTATAAACTGCCCAACAATTTCTGTGATTTTATTTGATTTTATTTGATTTGGGTAATCAAAAGAAGTAGAATTAAACTGGCTATTTAGGGAATTTTTTATTAAGTAGATATTACTCATATAAGTAATATGAAGCTGTGCATTTCAACAATAGGAAATTGCTTTACAAAAATCACATAAATATGACAAAAACATTAGGATTAAGGATCAATAAACATGTTTAGCACAAATTGGCTCATGAGCAAAAATGAATAGAGGCTAGTGAAAAGGAAAAAAGATGAAATACTGAAGTTCTTTTTCCCAGTCAAATAATATGAAATACATAGGTGGAAGGAGAAAACATTTTGTCCTTCAAAAACTCAAACTAAAAGCAGCTTGGTCAATGACCTAAAGGCTGTGTTTAGGAAGTGCAGTTGGAATATTATGAACTAATAGGGCAATATTAGAGGAACAGCAAGGAATTAAAATCTGTGGAATTCACTGATTCCATGTAAGAGAAACTGAATGATGAGTCTAAGATTATTCTTAGACTGAAAATTACAGCAAAGGGTTGAAAAAGGAATTCTTTCTTAAATCCTTCAAATAAATGAGCCAAAACAAGAAATATCAGTGTTTGCATCTTCTCTATAACATAAGACCTAATGTATTAGTGGGAGTCTTGGTGTGACACTGTGGGTTAATGTGCTAGGCTGCAAAGCCATTTGAACTGCAAGGTCAGTGGTTCAAGTTCACCAGCTGATCCTCAGAAACCCCCTACAGGGTCAGAACTAACTCGATGGCACTCAACAACAACAATAAAGCATTAGTGTTACCTACAACTCTAAGGATTTTTAGGGGTCACCTAATCAAAATCTCTTCTCTCTTTACCATGTTACATTTACCACATAATCTCTGTATCAAGTCTTCCAGTGACAGAGAACTCCCTTTTTTCTGAAATAGTCTGACGTATTGCAGGACAGTTCCAAATGTCAGGTTAATAACTTTGTCTGAGTCACAAATTGCCTTCCTTTTAATTTCTTATAAGGTCCTAGATCTGAATTCAAATTATAGGCATTGGCTTTAAATCATCTTGGGTGGTGCAAATGATTAAGTGCTCAACCGTGTGTCCAAATGTTTGAGGTTCAAACATATCCAGAGACTCCTAGGAAGACAGGACTGGTGAGCTGCTTCTAAAGGTCACAGTCTTTAAAACCTATGGAGCAGTTCTACTCTGAGACTGTGGGTTAGACTTGAATCAAGGACAACAATAATGAACAACATAAAACCAATCCTACATTTCCCCAATATGAATGCAAAATACTAAGCCCAAAGACTTACCAGGGAGCAACAATGGAAATGTAGCTGATGACCAGATTTTTTTTTTTAGTAGTAAAGAGAATGAAGGATGAATGTTTTATACTCTAGACTATTCCTTTGGGATTTATTTTCATCAGTCCCTGGTGAACCTTTAGGTTCACCTGAGATAAGTGGAACTGGGAACTAAAATAAGTCTCCTTTTGAAGATGCCTCAAAGAAGACAAGTGTTTCAATATAACACAGAACAAGTCAATGACAATTATTTACATAAATAATGAGCCATCAGGGCTTAAAAAGGCATATTGAGGAAGTTAGATAAATCAGTCTACACATATGCTAACAGAAAAATAAAAGGAATATTTCTGTACTTTAACTCCAGTATGATAATCACTGTTGTTGTTTTTTTATTGTTGTTTTGTCTTTTGAAAACTGGGACTCAGATTCCCAAACTGGCATTGAATTTTTTAAGAAATATATTTCATCATGTCAAAAGTCTTACCATTTCTGAGCTTCTTCCATATGTGCTTTGGTGACACAAAACTTTCTTGTATTTTAATGAGTTTTTACCAAAGTGTACCCATTAATATTTAGACACTGACATAATGAAATGTATTTTTTAAAATTTAATGTCGGTCATGATGTCTATATCCCACAACTCATCTGTCCGTTTGTCATACTGTAGTGGCTTACATGTTGCTGTGATTCTGTAAGCCTTGCCACAGGTATTTTAAATACCAGCAGGATGATGTTGGGGGACAGGTTTCACCTGAGCTTCCAGAGGCAGGTAGTCTAGAAAGATGGAGAGATGGACTAATTCTGAATACTTAATAAGTGAAAACCTTATGAATAGCAGTGGAACACTGTTAGCACCAGCATACTGAATATTGAAACATAATGAAAAACACCAGAATATTGTCAGATATAGTATCAGAAGATGAGCCCCTCAGGTTGGAAGGCACTTAAAATGAAACAGAGGAAGAGCCATATCCTCTATGTAGAGTTGACTGTGATGATGCAAATGGAGTAAAACCCTCTGGGCTTTCATTTGCTGATGGGGCACAACTAAAAACGAAGAGAAGCAGCTGTAAACTCCATTAATAATCAGAATATGGAATGTGTTGTTGTTGTTAGGTGCCATGGAGTCAGTGATAACTCATAGAGACCCTATGAGCAACAGAACGAAACACTGTCTGGTCCTGGGCCAACCTCACTATCGTTGCTGTCCCTGAGCTCATTGCTGCCACCACTGTGCAAATCTATCTTGGTGGGGGGCTTCCTCATTTTCTCTGATCCTCCACCTTACCAAACATGATATCCTTCTCTAGTGACTGGTCCCTTCTGACAATATATCCAAAGTAGGAGAGACGAGGTTTGGCCATCTTGGTTTACAAGGATCACTCTGACTGTACTTCATCCACCAGAGATCTATTTGTTCTTTGGGCAGTCCATGGTACTTTCAATATTCTCCTTCAACACCATAACTCAAATGTATCAATTATTCTATAGTCTTCCTTATTCACTGTCCAACTTTCACATACATATGAGGTTATTGAAAATATTATGGCTTGGGTCAGACGTACCTTAGTCCTCAAACTGACATTGTTGCACTTCAAAACTTTCAAAAGTCTTTTGCAACAGATTTGCCTAATGCAATACGTTGTTTAATTTCTTGAATGCTGCTTCCATGAGTGTTGATGTTTAATTCCAGCCAAATGAAATATTTGACAATTTTAATATTTTCTCCATTAATATGGATACTGTTTATTGGTCCACTGGTAAGGTTTTTATTTTCTTTACACTGAGATGCAACCCATACCAAAGGCTATGATCTTTGATTATCATCAGTAAGTATTTTGAGTCCTCTTCACTTTCAGCAAGCAAGCTTGTATCATCTGCATATCTTCCAATCTAGATGCCACTTTTTTCTTCATATAAACAAGATTTTTGGATTATCTGCTCAGCATACAGATTTAATAAGTATGGTGAAAAAATACAATCCTGGTGCACAACTTTCCTAATTTTAATCTGTTTGGTGTTCCCTTGTTCTATTAGAACAACTAATACTTGGTCTATATGCAGGTTTTTCATGAGAACAATTAAGTGTTCCAGAACACTCCTACTTCACAATGCTGGCCTCAGCTTCATGATATACACAATCGAAAGCCTTTGCATAGTCAATGAAGCACAGGCAAACATCTTTCTGGTATTCTCTACTTTCAGGCAAGATCCACCTGACATTAGCAATGATATCCTTCAATTCCACATCCTCTTTTGAAATTAACTTGAACCTTTGTAAATTCTCTGTCAATGTATGGTTGCAGTCATTTTTAGATTACCTTTAGTAAAGGTAATCTTTACTTGAATGGGATATCAATGATATTGTATGGTGATTTCTGCATTCCGTCGTGTCTTCTCTCTTAGAATAAGCACAAATATGGATCTCTTCCAATCAGTTGGCCAGGTAGTTGTCTTCCAAATTTCTTAGCATAGATGAGTGAATGCCTCCAATGCCACATAAATTTGTTGAAAGAATTCAATTTTTATTCCATCAATTCCCATTGCCTTGTTCTTTGCCAATGCGTTCAATGTACCTTGGACTTCTTCCTTCAGTATCCTTGGCTCTTGATTAGAAGCTACCTCTTGAAATGGTTCAACATAATCCATTTATTTATTGACACAGTAACTCTGTGTATTCCTTCTGTCTTCTTTTCATGATTTCTGCATCATTAATAATTTGCCCAAAGAATTCTTCACTACGGCAAGTTGAGGCTAGAAATTTTTCTTCAGTTACCTCAGCTTAAGAAATGCTGAATGTGTTCTTCCTTTTTGGTTTTTTAACTCCACATCTTTGAACATTTTGTTATAATATTTTATTTGTCCTCTTGAGTTGACATTTTCTGTTCAGCTCGTGTACCTCCTTATTTCTTCCATTTGCTTTAGTATGTATATGCTGGCGAGCAAGTTTTAGAGTCTCTTCTTACACCCATTTTGGTCTTTTCCTTCATTCCTGTCTTCTTAATGATCTTTTGTTTTCTTCCTGTATGATGTTCTTGATGTCATTCCACAATTCTTCTAGTCTTCAGTTTTTAGTGTTTAATGCATCAAATCTGTTCTTCAGATGAACCCTTAATTCAGGCGGGAAATATTCAAGGTCATATTTTGGCTCTTGTGGACTTGTTTTCATTTTCTTCAGCTTTAGTATGAATTTTTTTCATATGAGCAATTGATGGCCTGTTCCGCAATCTGTCCCTGGCCTTGTTTTGGCTGATGATATGGAACTTTTCTACTGTATCTTTCCACAAATATAGTCAACTTGATTTCTGTGTATCCTATCTGGTGAGGTGATATTTGAATGCAATGCCATTCCTCTTCAATTTGCCATTCCCAACGTTGTAAACCATGTGATTGTCAGGTTCAAAATAACCAATAATAACCCATTTCAGTTCACTAATGTTTAGGATATGGATGCTTATGTGTTCCATTTCATTTTGACAATTTCCAATTTTCCTAGATTAATACTTCATACATTCCCTGTTCTGATTATTAATGGATGTTTACAGCTGTTTATCTTTATTTTGAGCTGTGCCACATCAGTAAATGAAGATCCTGAGGTCTTTACTACACTCACGTCATCACAGTCAACTTTACTTTGAGGGGCCAGCTTTTCCCCAGTCACATTTTGAGCACTTTCCAATCTGAGGGACTCATCTTCTGGCACTATATATGACAATATTTCACTGCTTTTCATAAAGTTTTAGTAACTAAATTCTTGGAAATAGTCCTTCTTTCCAACTTCCTGCTCTGTCTTTGTCTGGCATTCATCATCAAAAAAAAGAAAAAAAAAAAAAATATATCAAGATCTGTCATGAAGTACAACACTGTGATAAGATAATATCCATGCACCTTCAGGGAAGACCAGTTAATATCACTGTTATTCAAATATCAGTACCAACCGCTAAAGCCAGTAATGATTACATTGAAGAATTCTACCAATTTATTCAGTTTGAAAATGATCAAATAAGCAATAATGATGTATTGATAATTACTGGTGTTTGGAATGCAGAGGTTGGAAACAAAGAAGAGGGATCAGTGGTTGGAAAATATGACCTTGATTATAGAAACAATGCTGGAGACCGCATGATAGAATTTTGCAAGACCAATGATTTGTTCATTGCAAATACCTTTTTACACAACATAAAAGATGACTATACATATGAACCTCACCAGATGGGATACACAGAAATCAAGTTGACTATACACAAAAAAAAGAGCATATACACAAAACCAATCAACTATGATGGTGCAATCAAAATATTTCAGGATCAATAGAACCTAAGAGATTTTGTCAAAACCGATCCAGCACTTCAAAACATCCTAAAGGGAGTTCTGTGGACTGAAAACCAACAAGAACAGACAACAACCAGAGATTGACAGATGTGGCAACACCACCTGGAACTCAGTCAACAGATAGCAGAGTTCAGAACAGAACAAAACTACAACAACAAATTCAAAGAGTTGCGAGATCCAGGTGATGAGGATGTGTAGATTACAGGATACAATACAATCTCTTAAATGGAAAGAAAAGTTAATAGACTATAAGGTAACCACAAAGAAAGTTAATACTTCACAACTTAAACCATGAAAATGAACTTTAGTAGAACAAGCAAACATGAAAACTAAGAAGAAACTAACAAGAAATAGACAAAAAACACAAACTCAGCAGAAGAAGGCATGCAGAACAAAGGAACTAACAGCACTACCAAAACCCCCCAAAATTAATATAATGGCAGAAATTAATTCATATCTATCGACAATTAAATTGAATGTCAGTGGATTGAATGCACCAGTGAAGAGACAGAGAATGGCAGATTGGATATGAAAACAAGACCCTTCAATATGCTGCCTACCAGAGACACACCTTACACACAAAGACAAAAGCAGCCTATAAGTTAAAGAATAGAAAAAATATACCAAGCTAATAGCAACAATAAACAAGAAGGAGTGGCAATTCTAATCTCTGATAAAGTAAACTTTAAAACAAAAACCAGCATAAGAGATAAAGAAGAACACTATCTTATGATCAAAGGGTCAATTGAGCAAGACAACATAACCATAATAAATATCTACATTCCCAATGAAAAAGCACCAAGATATATGAAACAAACCTTATAAGAATTGAAGAAAGAAATAGATAATTCTGCAACTATAGTGGGAAATTTTAACACGCACTTTCAAAAACGGACAGAACAACCAGAAAGAAACTCGACAAAGTTACAGAGGAACTAAACAACACAACCCACCAACTTGAACTCAGAGATATGTAGAGTATTCAACCCAATAATAGCACAATACACTTTCTTCTACAGTGCACATGGAACATTCTCCAGAATTAACCATGTGTTAGGTCACAAAGCAAGCCTCCATAAATTTACAAACATCAAAATACTACAGAGCATCTTTTCAGACCACAATGCCATAAAACTAGAAATCAACAACAAGAAGACTAAAGAAATAAAGTCGAATACATGGAAACTGAACAACACCCTGCTGAAAAGTGAATGGGTAAAAGAAGAAACTAAATGTGAATTAATAAAGTTCCTAGAAACAAACGAGAATGAAAACACAACATGCCAAAATCTTTGGGAAATGGCAAAAGCAGTGCTGAGAGGACAATTTATTGCAATAAATGCACACATCCAAAAAGAAGAAAGAACAAAATTAACACATTAACACAGCATCTCCAACAATTAGAAACTGACCAACAGAGGGAACCTACACTCACTAAAAGAAAAGAAATAATAAAGTTAAGAGCAGAAATAAATGAGTGGAAAACTATAGAAAGAATCGACAGGACAAGAAGTTGGGTCTTTGAAAGGATTAAAAAAAATGACAAAGCATTTGAAAACCTAACAAAAGAAAAGAGGGTGAAGACACAAATAACTTGCATTAGAAACCGCACGGGTGATGGCACAATGGAACCAAACAAAATCAAAATGCGAATAACAGAATACTATGAAGAGTTGTACTCCAACAAATTCAAAAACTTAGAAGGATGGTTACATTTTTAGAAAAACATGACCTACCAAAACCTACACAGAGTGAAGTAGAAAAGTTGAACAGACCCATAGCAACAGAAGAAATTGATCAGGTCAACAAAAAACTCCCAACCAGAAGATCTCCAGGCCCAGACAGCTTTACTGGTGAGTTCTACTAAACATTCAGGGAAGAGCTGTTACCATTTCTACTCAAATTATTCCAGAATACAGAAGAGGACAGAAGACTTCCTAACACTTTTTTTGAAGCAAGCATAACCCTCATACCAAAACCAGGAAAGGACAACACTAAGGAAGAAAACTATAGACCAATATCCCTCATGAATATAGGTGCAAAAATCTCAACAAAATCCTAGCCAACAGAATCCAGCAGCACATCAAAAAAATAATACATCATGACCAAGTGGGTTTCATAAAAGGGATGCAAGAATGTTTCAACATTTAAAAAACTATCAGTGTAATACACCATATACATAAGAAAAAAAGAAAGAACCACATGATCATATCGATTTATGTAGAAAAGGCATTTGGCAAAATCCAACATCCATTCCTGATAAAAACACTTAACAGAGTAGGAAACGAAGTGAAATTCCACAATATGATCAAGAGCATATACACAAAACCAACAGCTTAGACCACTCTCATTGGAGAGAAACTGAAAAGCCTTCCCTCTGCAAACAGGAACCAGACAAGGATGCCCTTTGTCAGCACTCTTGTTCAATATTAGTATGGAAGTTTTAGCCAGAGCTATATGACAAGAAAGGGAAATTAAAGTCATCCAAATTGACAATGAGGAACTAAAACTCTCTGTATTCGCAAATGATATGATCCTATACATAGAAAATCCCAAAAACTCAGTATAAAAAGCTACTAGACATCATTGGAAGATTCAGCAAAGTGGCAGGATATAAGATCAACATACAAAAATCAGTTGGATTCTACAATAGTAATAATGACAGCACTGAAAAAGACATTAGGAAAGAAATACCATTTACAATAGCCACCCAAAGGATGAAATATTTAGGAATAAACGTAACCAGATAAACAAAGAATCTATACAAAGGGAATTACAAAACACTACTACAAGAAACCAAAAGAGACTTACAAAAGTGGAAGAACATACCATGTTCCTGGATAGGAAGACTCAACATGGTGAAAATGTCAATAATACCCAAAGCAGTTTACACATATAATGCGATCCTAATCCAGATTCCAGCGACATTCTTCAAAGAATGGAAAAGACAATTACAAACTTTATATGGAAAGGAAGGAGAACCAGGATAAACAAAGCACTGCTCAAGAAGAAGAACAAAGTTTGAAGCCTCTCACTCCTTGATTTCAAAATCTACTACATGGCTACAGTGACCAAAACAGCCTGGTACTGGTACAATGAAAGATACATTCATCAATGGAACAGAATCGAGACTCCAGAAATTAACCCATCCACATACAGCCAATAGATTTTCAACAAAGTGCTTAGGTATGTTACATGGGGAGGAGATCGTCTCTTTAACAGATGGTGCTGGCAGAACTGGAAAGTGATATGCAAAAGGTTGAAACAAGAACTTCACTTCTCGCCATATACTAAAATCAATTCAGCATGGATTAAAGACCTAAATGTGAATCTCAAAATTATGAAAGTCATCAATGAAAAAATAGGGACAAATGTGAGGGCTCTAATACAAGGAATACACAGACTACCAAACATTATGAAAACTGGATAAACAAAAGGAGACAAAATAGATGATTGGTACATACTAAAAATTTAAAACTTATGTGCATCAAAAGACTTCACCAAAAGACTAAGAAGGGAACACACAGAATGGGAAAAAATCTTTTGCAATTGCTGGCGTCAGCATACGCAGACCCTTGGTTGATCAGTAGCCCTGTGACATGGACAAAAATCCAATTCTGAGGCCCTCCTCAGGATAGTGAGCCATGGACCCTGAAGGCCAAAGAAAGTGACCTCCTGACGTCCCGGGTTCATTGGTTTTTGCGAACTCACTGATTGGCTACCTCTGTATAATTTTCTTTGGTCCTAATATTGTTCATTCTATGCTTCTAACTCCAGTAATTGTAGCTTCTGAGAAAATGGTTTCTTTTACAATGCCTCTCTTAATGCCTCCACTGTGTTGGCAGTGCGTGGAGTCCTGGGAACAAATCTTTCTGAGGAACAAGCGATAGCCACCTGGGATGAATGTCAGAACTGCTCCTTATTTGGTTATTCAGTTATGTTTGATATCCATGAACAATAACGGGTTTGAAACCCCTTTTTTAGAGCTGATGCAGTAAAAAGTTTCCTCACATAATTCAGAAAAGCCAGGAACAGGTATATTGAGAATATGAGAAAAGGTTTTTAGAGAAAAACTACCCAAGGTTTGTAAATAAAGTGGAATGGTAAATTCTGGGAATGTTGGATTAGAGGATAATAGTGGCAGGCCCATTAAACCGCCTCTGAATATAATCAGTTTAACCCAGATGCTCTCCTTCATCCTGAAAGTATATAGGAATGTGATAATTAAGAACAATGTAGCATTTTAGATATAGATAAATGAAGCCCGGTGCCTAAGATCTTGCTCACAAACAAAAGTTTGCAAAGTGTACAGAGACAGCTCAGCTCCTTTAAGGACCTTGCTTTATGTTAAGTATCCTTGAGAAACTGCATGTCGCTGCTCTAGATCATTTAAGCCTAAATGTTAATATATAATAGCTTGATTGAACCTTTTTTTCTGTAAAAATAAAAATGTTAGATTCTTAAGAAAAACAATGAAAATATTTTAAAAGTTGTTCCTGTGAATCATTATGTCCTGTTTTGAATGGTTAATCACATTTCAATTCCGTATTCTGTCTTAATCACATCCTTCCTTTGTGAGTGAATTACATCCTTCCTTTGTAACAAATCCCTTCCTAAAAAAGAGAATAAAAGACTGAGGTAGAGTTAGATCTGTGTGCAATGCTGTGCAATGCTAGGCAATATGTTTGCAGATCTGCCTACCTGCCAGCTTGCATCATATCTATGTGTCTGTCTTTTATTTTCTCTCTCTCTTTCTCTATCCCTTTCACCGCCAGATCTCCCTTCTTCGTGATACCCACACTTCCTTGTGGAGGCTGGACCCCGACATAGGACCTCAACATGCAATGATAAGGGACTCATTAAAAAAAAAATATAGGAAACTACAACACCTCTACAAGAAAAAGACAAATAACTCAATTAAAAAATGGGCACAGGACATGAACAGACACTTCACCAAGGAAGAGATCTGGGCAGTCAACAAACATATGAAGAAATGTTCACGATCACTAGCCATTGTTGTTGTTGTTGCTAAATGCTGTCGAGTCGATTCTGACCGATAACAACCCTGTATAGGGTTTCTGAGGAGCAGCTGATGAGCTTGAACTACCACCCTTGCAGTTCAAATGGCTTTGCAGTCTGGTGCATTAACCCTCAGCTCCACACCAGGCCTCCACTAGAGAGATGCAAATCAAAACAATGAGATGTCATCTCACACCAGGAATAACAGCAAAGATCAAAAAAGCAGAGAACAATAAGTGTTGGTGAGGATATGGAGAGACTGGGGCACTCCTGCATTGCTGGCAGGATTGCAAAATGGTCAAACCTCTCTGGAAAGCAATATGGCACTTCCTTAGAAGACTGGAAGTAGAAATACCTTATGATCCAACAAAAATTCCTCTACTTGGTGTTTACCCGCAAGAAATATGAGCCATAACACGAATAGATAGATATATGCACACCAATGTTCATAGCAGCACTATTTATAATAACTAAACGATGGAGATATCCTTTAAGTGCCCATCAATGGAAGAATGGGTAAGCAAACTATGGTACATACACACAGTGGAATATTGTGCTACCTTGAAGACCAACAACGAAGCTGTTACCACAGCTACTACATAACATGGATGAATCTTGAGAACATTACGTTGATTGAAATTAGTCAGTCACAAAAGAAGAAATGCTGCATAGGACCACTATTGAGAAGACTAAGAAATACTGCATAGGACCACTATTGTAAAAGACTAGGAAAAAGAACCCATACTAAAAGGGGAGAAAATTTTTTGCTGGTTACCAAGATATGGGGGATGTGGTGAGGTGAGGGAGATGAAGGTGGGGCACAGGGTAAGGAATAGACAGGATAGTTTGTGTTCTCAGAAGGGGGAAATACACAAGAAGGGGTAGGGGAATGAAAGAACAAGGTGGATGGGAGCAATATTAGGCAGGCTTGCATGGGCTAAGTGGGACAGAGGTAAATAATGATGTATGTACAACCTTGGAACAACAGGGTTCTGGGATACAGGAATTGAGGCATGGTTTGAATGGGCAAAAGAGGAGAAATAATGTTAAGATGCTTGGCTGTCTTTTGAATCTTGGTTTCCCTAGCTTGTTGTTGTTAGGTGCTACCGAGTGGGAACAACTCATAGCAACCCCATGCACAGCAGAACGAAACAATGTCCTATCCTGGGCAACCTCATTACAGGTGCCACACTTGAGTCCATCAATGCTGCCACTTGGCCAATACATCTTGTTGAGGATCTTCCTCTTTTTCTCCAACCCTCCATCTTACCAAGCATGATATCCTTCTTCAGCGACTGTTCCCTCCTGA
>NW_006408658.1:4075379-4076520 GCF_000296735.1 Chrysochloris asiatica
AGGGATTTTTCACAAAGGGAGAATATGATTATTCATATAAAATAGAATACAGAACTGAAACGTGATTAAACATTCAAACCAGGACACAATAATTCACAGGAACAAATTTTAAAATATACATCACAATTGTCTCAAGGATACTTAACATGCTTTTAGCACTTAATCTCTAATGGGTAAAGGTGAAAAAGATTTAGAAGGTCATAGAAGGCTTAAGGTTTTTGAAGGGAGTCAAGCTGTCTTTGTATATTTTGCACACAAAAGCTCATGTTTTTGTGTGTGAGCAAGATCTCAGACACCTGGCTTCATTTATCAACTAATAATTCTTTCTTCTTTACTCAGGGAAGATGAGAGATGAGTCTCAACCTTTCTAAGAAGGTGCTGTATCGCTTCCACATTCCTATTCTTCTTTCAGGATTCTACATCTAAATGCTGCATCACATTTCCATATACTTCCAGGAGGAAGGGGAGCATCTGGGTTAAGCTGATTACCCAGAGGCTCTTTGAGGGGGTTGCCACTATTGTCCTCTAATCAATACTTCCAATATTCCTGTTCCTGGCCTTTCCGAGTCCTCTGAGGAGACTTTTTACTGTCTCGGCTTTAGAGGGGTTTTAGTCCCATAGTTATATATGGACATCAAAGACTCATGCTTCAGGTTAATATCAAGATACAGTTCTGACAAGCATCCCAGGTGGCTTTTGCTTGTTCCTCTAAAAGATTTGTTCCCAGGACCCTACGCACTGCCAACACAGTGGAGACATTAAGAGAGGCACATAAGAAACCATTTTCTCAGAAGCTACAATTACTGGAGTTAGAAGCACAGAATGAACAATAAGACCAAAGAAATTATACAGAGGTAGCCCATCAGTGAGTTCGTAAAAACCTATGAACCTAGGACTTCAGGAGGTCACTTCCTTGGCCCTCAGGGTCCATGGCTTGCAATTCTGAGGAGGGCCCCTTTGGATTTTCATCCATCTTGTCACAGGGCCTCAGCTTCTCAGTATGCTGTCCCCAGCAGACATCTTTGCTCTTCAACACTTTAAAAAGTTCCTGTTCCGCACATTTGCCTAATGCAATATGTCGTCTGATCTCTTGACTACTGCTTCCGTGAGTGTTAATAGTTGATCCAAGAAGAATGAAGTC
>NW_006408658.1:4079358-4104639 GCF_000296735.1 Chrysochloris asiatica
TCAGATTCAAAATGGCCAATAACAGTCCATTTCAGCTCACTAATGCCTAAGATATCAATGTTTATGCGTTCCATTTCATTTTTGACAACTTCCAATTTTCCCAGATTCATACTTTGTACATTCCATGTTCCAATTTTCAATGGATGTTTTACAGCTGTTTCTCTTCATTTTAAGTTGTGCCCCATCAGCAAATGAAGGTTCTGTGGGCTTTTCTCTCACGAGCTTAACTCTATTCTCATCATCATGTTCAACTCTACTTTGAAGAGTCATCTCTCCCCTAGTCACCTTCTGAGTGCCTTCCAACCTGAGGGGCTCATTTGCAGCTCTGTATCTGACAGTGTTTCTCTACTATTCATAAGGTTTTCAGTGACTAATGATTCGGAAGTGGTTCATCATTCTTTCTTCCTAGTCGGTCTTTGTCTGGAAGCACATCTGAAACCTGTCCACCATGGTTGACCCTGATGGTTATTTAAAATACCAGTGGCATAGCCCTCAGAACCACAGCAATTAAAGCCACCACAGCATGAAAGACAGACGAGTGGTGGCCATTTGGTTTTATGTCAAAACTGTCACTTTAAATTTTGATATCAATCCTGATACAATCAAGATGTTCTCTCCCAAGAACACGGCTCTGGGAATAGCTCAGCGTCTTGAATTAGAAAACAATGGATTTCTGGATTCTCCTACAAATTTCCCTAGCTGTAATCACTCCAGTCCTCCAAATGTTCCTTTATATGTGTTTCAGAGTTCCAGCACCATCCCCTGAGCCTGCTTGGCCCTGTATTCTGTGTTATTGTTAATAGGGCTCCTCACTGCACGTCTACCCGATCCGCCATCTTGATTCTTCTATACACTAGGTGCATCTAAAAATGTAATTTCAGTTTCTTACAACTCCACCTTTTCTTTCTCCTGGATCCTTTTAGAGGTCAAAGGCAGTCTTATACCTAGAAATAACAATTGACAGCAGACAGACAGAAAGAATTATGAGTTCTAATTCATTTCATTCATTAAGTGCCGTTGAGTCAGTTCTGACTCATCGTGATCCTATTGTGGGTTTCTACCTTGAGGTTAGCAGTCTAGTGCTTATCCTATAGCATCACACTATTTAGGTGGACAAAAAAAACATACAGCAAGACTTAATGAGAATGTTCGAGAGCCATATCAAAACATGAGTCTCAAAATTCAAGATTGTTTATGCTATGAGTTTCCCAGGTCTATGTAAAATGATAAGGTATAAGAAATCCCCTCTGTGGTGCCTGCTCCAGTCCTTCATTCCTAGGAATCCTACTTGGAAACACAGATTTGTTTCCCATTGCCATCTTGTACTAGAGGAAAAAACTAAAACAAAACAAAACAAAAAACCCCACCCAATTCAGATTCAAACATACTACAGAGACCCTTTTATTTAGTCTTAAATAGAACAAAACCAAAATAAGCATAATCATCCAAGATGAGAAAAATCATCAGCATGCACACAATACAGAAACTGGATGGAGTCTGCTGACTCAGCCATTGAGTTAATTATGTATGATAGAAAACAAAGAAAATTACAAAATCATGATTGGTGGTAAGTCGATTCATTGCTGTTACAGGTTGGACTACAGGATCAAGATTGAGATATGTACACAATGGCAGATTAAAAAGTTTACAGGAATGATTCTGGTTACATGCTGGAGGTCAAGGTATGGCTCGTGACCATGCAGACCTGAGTTATAGTCACTAGATCCCTAACTTTCAATTTAAATATAGATAACAAGTAATTATTTTCAGTAAATCATTAAGGACACACCCAGGTAATTTTCCTAAGACAAACTGTCCTTCTGTGGGCTTGCTTTAGATTTATAATCTACTTTCAATTACAGTCTTCATGAGAGCAAACTTTTTTTTCTCCTGGACTTGTCTGGGAGTTGTCAGAGTCACATTACTGGTTTCATGATAAAAAACAACTCAAATGGAGTCTGAATTTATGTTAACACTCAAAAGAGAATTAGGGGTCTCGTAGACTGCTGTTTTCCACAAACCAAGTTCTCTAATACAGAAGTTTTGCTGGATGACATCAAGCATTTACACATATATAAACATGTTCTTTAATAGATATTTAACACCAGTTCATTTTCGTCTCAAACTCAAATTTTAACTGTACTTTGTCTAAAGAGTTTTAATGATATATTTTATATTTGAAAATATTTAAATAATCTCCTATCACAATTCTTTGCAACAAAAATAATGTACATACATTTGAATTTGTTTTTTTTAATTGACTGTACATAAAATTATTTCAAAACTGTATCTTGCTTTAAGTAATTTTTTATTTGAATTAATGCAATTTCATGAAAAAACTTAAACAAATTTTGATGTAAAATGTAAAATTTTATTGCAACTGTGTCTATAAATCAGATACATGAGGTTTCTTTAGAATCTGAAAATGAGTATTTTTTACTATATTATGGACATTCCTCTATGTAATTTCTATTCTTTTCATCAGTGTAAATACGGAGAAGTTTTGTTCACATAAATGAAAGATGTTATTGGGACAGTTTATCAGAGTATCATTGTTCACGAGTTATTAAAAAACAATGCAGTTATTAAAACATTGCTTTTCAATGTCTTTGGAATTAATAATAAAAACAAAACAAAACAAAGCCAGATGATGACACGTTATCAAAAATCATTTTTAATGACGTAATGAACTTCAATTCTGTGGAGCTCTGGTAGCATAGTGGTTACGAATCGGGCTGTGAACCTTAAGGTCAGCGGTTCGAAACTACCAGCCGCTCCGCGGGAGAAAGATGAGGCTTTCTACTCCCGTAAGGATTTACACCCTCGGAAACCCTGTACAGGGTCGCTATGGGTCGGAACCGACTCGACGGCACTTAACAACAACAACAACAACAACAGTTGTTATTGTTAGTTGGTTCCAACTTATAGAAGCCCTGTGTAGGATTTCCAAGGAGGAGCTGGTGGGTTTGAATTGCAAACCTTGTGGTTAGCAATCCAGTGTTTTTCCTACAGTGCCACACCAGAACTTTGTTACAGAGTGTTACTAAATTATGGTGTTCATTAAGTTAATCAAAATCAGTATAAAATTTGTATATGTTGGGATGATTCAAGATGACTTTGATAACTATGTGTACTATTTTCTTTTTTTGTAAAGTGAGAGAGATGAAAAGATAAAAAGGAAAGGAGATAAATATGTTACAGAGATACATTAAACAAGGTATGTTCTCTAGGATGGCAAAACTTAATTTTTTATATTTTGAACATATTGCCAGGAAAGACCAGTCCCTGGAGGACATCATGCTTGGAAAAGTAGTTGTTGTTGTTGTTAAGTGCCGTCGAGTCGGTTCCGACCCATAGCGACCCTGAACAGGTTTCTGAGGTTGTAAATATTTACGGGAGCAGAAAGCCACATCTTTCTCCCGTGGAACCGCTGGTAGTTTCGAACTGCTGACCTTTTGGTTTGCAGCCCAATTCGTAACCACTGCGCTACCAGAGCCTTCCGGGTACTCACAGTCTAATAGGGTACAAAATGTTGTCCTTCCCATAAGTGGGTAAATGCTTCAGGAAACAGTAGTTGTTGTTTGAGACTGTCATGGACTCAATTCCCTATACACAACAGAATGAAGCACTGCTGAACAGTAAATAACAAATTTAAGGGACATATCTGGGCTATAAACTACCCCCTTTGCAATTCTCTCTGACCCTAGTGCTTAAGACTTTTTTAAAAAACTGTATCAATTATTTTCTGAACAAACACGTTGACAAAGTATACCTATATCCAAATAAGTCAAATTAAAATGCAAAGTTTCTTAAATAAAGGAACTTCTTTTTCTGAGTTTCTTATTGTTGTTCTGGTTAAGTGCTGTCAAGCCAGTTCTGACTCATGACGACCCTGTATAGCGTTTCCGAGATGCAGCTGGTGAATTGGAACTGCCAACCTTGCAGTGAAACTGACCTTGTGGTCCTGTGCTTATCTTATAGCACCACACCAGGACTCCTTAATTTCTTATAGAAAGTAACAAGTACTCAAAAATCTAAGATAGAAGAAATACAAATTAACATGAGGTTAGAAATTAAAAATCATAAAAATTCACGAGTTATTAAAAGTTTAATAGATTTAATTAAATTTAAAAATTTAATTAAAGATTCATGAGTTATTAAAAAACAATGCAGTTATTAAAACTTATACTAACACATTTTAATATCTTACAAATTATGGAGAAGATTGCATATTTAAGTTGAGTTAGTATTGTTGTTGTTGTTAGGTGTCATCAAGTCAATTTCGACTAATAGCAAGAAGGAAACACTGCCAGTCCTGAACCATCCTCAAAATTGTTGCTATGTTTGAGCCCATTGTAAATGTTACTGTGTTAAATTGTCTCACTGAGTTTTCCTCTTTTTCACTGACTCTCATATATCTAGTAAGGTGAATCGTTAGAAAAATTAGAATAGTTTGGCATTTAAAATAATATTTATTTTCATCTGCTTTTTTTCCGGTATTATTTCAGTATGGCATATAATGGTGTTATTGTTGTTGTTAAGTGCTGTTGAGTTGGTTCCAACCCGTATCAACCCGGTATAGGATTTCTGAAGAGTGGCTGGTGGGTTTGAACCACTGACTTTGTGGTTCAAACTGACTCTGCAGTCCTGTGCATTATCCTGCAGCGTCACACCAAGACACTAATGTAGAAAAACATTTTATTTTATGGAAGTTTTGTTTTTATTTTCTCACTGAAAATTTAATAATTTTTTCTTACTCAGGCTTTCTTTGTTACATAAGTTAAAATCATTTCCATAAATAAATGAGTTTTTGTGAATACATGACTATACATTAAACTGTTTGGGCAAATGGTAACTTGAAAAAAACAGAGCAAAATTTCAAAAACCTGAAACTCTCTGAACACTGTGAAATAAATTATTCTGCTTATTTTATAGTGTCCGTTGTCCAATTCTTATATTCTTTCCTTAAGCCTATGACACTTACTCCTGAGAAAAATTTAAAATTCTTTCCCTCATCTCAAATGCATGTTTCTCTTAAAAAAAAAATGAATAATTCCCTTGCGGATTTGCTTGGTTTTAACACTGTAAATGATGGGGTTCATCACAGGAGGAGCCAGCAAGTAGATATTGGCCATGATAACATGGACCAATGGAGAGGTATGCTTAGCAAATCGATGAGTCATTGATACTCCAACCATGGGAACATAGAGTACCAAAACAGCCAGAATGTGGGACAGACAGTTATTGAAGGTGCGGATTCTCTCATTCTTAGAGGTAACACTAAGAACACTTCTTAGGATCATTGCATAAGATAGCACAATGAGCAATGGGTCCATCACAATAATGAGCAACACAAGAGCAAATCCATACCAACTGTTGACCCTGATGTCAGCACAGACCAAGCGAATCATATCCTGGTGGAGGCAGTAGGAGTGAGAGAGCTGGTGAGATCGGCAGAAGGGCAGGCGCTTCAGTAGGAAAAGTGATGGAAGAACAGCCAGAACACAGCGACAAATGATGGCTACTCCAATTCTGCCAATGACTTCATTGGTAAGGATGGAAGAGTATTGGAGAGGGCGGCAGATGGCCACATAGCGGTCATAGGACATGGCCAGAAGGACAGAGGATTCCATGAAAGAGAATGTATGAATGAAAAATATCTGTGCAAAGCAGGCTTCAAAGCTTATTTCCTGGACATTGAACCAGAGGAGCTGCATGACTGTGGGCAGGGTGGTGAGTGTGAGACCCAGGTCAGTCAGGGACAGCATGGAGAGAAATAGGTACATGGGCTGGTGGAGAGATGGCTCTGTGCGGATGACAGCAAGGATGGTAATGTTGCCCATAATGGAGATAGTGTAGAAGAAGCAAAAGGGAATGGAGATCCAGATGTGAGAGGCCTCAAATCCAGGGATGCCCATGAGAATAAAGGAGTCTTGGGAAGTGTTAGTTGTCTGGAACATGACAGATGAATGAGACTCCAGACTCACCGTCTTTGCTGAAAGAGAATCAAAAGCATTAGAAATAGTTTACTTGTTCTATAATTACCTCTAATCCATTTAAGCTAAACACTATTCAAATTAAGTTTCAGAGTTTTGGAGACTAAGGACAGTTTTCAGATCACTACTGTTGGCCTTCATTAACTTCTCTTAGTAGAGGTTGCTTCCTCACAACTGGGCTCCCCTTCAATATTCAGTACAGATGGAATCATGGGAAACTTTAAAATATTTTCAGCTTCCACTTTCCAATAATCATTCAATTTTTAGCAATCTAAAATTTGCCTTTCAGCCAAATGACACTACCAATACTACTTTCACAAAGATTTAAAGTGAACTTGAAACTAGAAAATAATGGCAAATGTTGAATCTTTGTTCATTTTGTAGTTCTTTATATCCAAAATCTCCTTCTGAATTTTCCTTTGTCTTTTACATTTTACAGCATTTCATCACTTTCACTTGTTTTAACCTCTTGCCCTATCACCGCTTTCTTTTATTATATACTAAAGCCATTGGGAGGAGTCCTGGTGTGGTGCTGTGGGCTAATGTGTCAGACTGCAAAGTCATTTGAACTGCAAGGTTGGTGGTTCAAGCTTACCAGCTGCTCCTTGGAAACCTTATACAAGGTCGCCATGGGTCGGAATCAACTTGATGGCACTTATCAACAACAACAAAGCCATTGAGAAACTTTGGTAGGATAGTGGTTTATAAGTTGGGCTGCTAACCGTAAGGTCAACAGTTCTAATCTAATAGCTGCTTCTCAAGAGACAGATGAGGCTTTCGGTCCCCCAAAATTTACAGCTTTGGAAAACCTATATAGGGGCAGTATGAGTCAGAATTGACTTAAAGGCACGTAGCCACCACACACAAGGTCATTATTCCTAAAGGTTAGTCCTATTTCTACTCATTTTATTCTCATTGATATGTCATCTGATATCCTGGGTTGAATGCCTGCAATATTCAAAATTTACCAGAATTCTAGAATATGAGTGAGAGCAGGAGAAGGACCAGTCAGAAGGTACTACCAACAGTCCAAGAAAGGACAACTAGGTTTACTGAGTACTTTCTAAGTGTATAACATACCTTCCCAAGTATGTTACCTGTATTCAGTCTTTCCACCCTCTGAGAGCAGTCATGATTCCTCCTTTTATTCCCTGATCATCCACACAGAAGTATTACCTGTGGTTTCTGTTGTCTGGTGCCGTTTGCTGTATTTGTGACCTCTGTTTTTTCTTATAGGCTCAGCGGCAAGTGAGGGCTCTGCAGATCTCTAATGGTGGAGAGTTGTGGCAGGTCTCTTCAGGATTACTTGAAGAGGCATCTTGAGACCTGGATTCCCACTGGTAGGAGACTAAAAATGTATGTAAGATCCTTAGCTAAATTCCATCTGGATTAAGTTGTTGTGTGTTAAGTGCTATAGAGTTGGTTCAGGTTGATAGCAGCCTTGCCTAGAGTTTCCAAGGAGCAGCTGGTGGGTTTGAGCTACTGACACTACAGTTAGCAACTCAGTGTTTATGGTAAATTAGGTATGAATAAGTGGCAACAAATAAAAGAGAGAAAAAACAACAACAACAACAAAAAACCAAGCATTTCAATCTCTCACTGTAGGGCTGTCTAACATTTTTAGTAGCTATAGATAAAGCTCAAACAGAATATTAGTGTATAGAACACAAAAATCATTAATTTCTCTATATCAGAGTCCTGGTGTGGTGCTGTACATAAACACTGGACCACAAAGTCATTTGAATCACAAGATTGGAGATTCAAACTCACCAGCCACTCCTTGGGAACCCTATACAAGGTGCTATGAGTCAGAACTGACTCTACTGGCACTTAACAGCAGCAGGCAGAAAAATGATGAATTGAAAAGAACCTTACAGGAACTTTATTAAAGCATGCCATCAAAGGAATTCATATCTTACATATGAAAAAATAATTGTATCAATATGTATCAATATTTGGATTATAAATATTTAACGGAAATAATATGTCAAAGTTTACCGAAAAAAAAAAGAAATACAACCATAACATGCAATCATAACAAATGATCAATGTCCTTCAAGGCTTTAATGGAAAGTTCTATCTTGCACTTTTTAAACTGTCTGAAGACATTTATTAGACTATGTGGATCAGAACAAATTATTGATAGTAATCAAATAAAAGGGATTCCAGGACATTTAATTGTGTTAATAGGGAAACTGTATCCGGGTCAAGAGGCATTCATTTGAGCAGAGCAAGAAATACAGTGTGGTTCAAAATAACCAAGGTACATGGTAGAGTTGTATCCTTTCACTTCAAGTGACGTTTTTATAAGTGGTATTTATAGGGAAGGCAGAGTAAAGTGGAGTGAAAACTCTAATTGGCAAATAAGCAGGAATGACTTGTATTCAATAAGAGTGGGAGATATTTGGTAATTTGTGGCTAGGAAAGTGGTCATGTTCTATGTCCTAAAATGATTATGAAGTGGTGCTTTTTTTCTTGTACATTGTGATCAACTATTGTCATTGTATGATGTTGATGTGTTAAAATTGTCTAACAAGAAAACACCAAAATTCAGCTATGAGTGTAGGACCAGCACCTAGCAACACTAAGAAATAGCTGATAGGATAGTACTGAATTTACCAGAAGAAATCAAATAGTGGCCATCAAGTCAATATCAACTCAAGGTGACCCCATGCGGTACTGAGTAGAACTGTTTCATAGGATTTTCTTGACTGTAACCTTTATAGAATCAGATCAACAAGACTTTTGCTGTGTGAGTTCAAATCACCAATTTGTATATTAATAATGAGGTCCAAATCATTTGTGAAACCCAGAAAACTTTCTCAATGTTAGGAGCTTTTTGTCTTTTTTTAAAAATTTCCAACAGATACATTGGGAAAAGACACAATTGAATTGGAACAGTTTCTGAGGTTGCTAATTTTTCCCCATATTTATTAGTACATGTTCATGGCTATTACAAAAAAATGGGACTGAGTGTTGTAAGAAAAAAAAAAAAAAGGGAAATTAGGCTATTTTGAAAAAGTGTGAATAAGAATATCGCATTCCAGGACCATCAAGAGAGCTGAACTTGTGACCCTAAACAGAAAAACAGCAACACCAGAGGTGGAGACAAGAGTTGATGGCATGGAGAGATTAGCGACTGAGGACTCTGGTGGTAGTGTTGGTGTGCCGCGGAGTGGGTTTCGACTCATAGTGACCCTGTACAGGGTTTCCGAGATTGTAAGTCTTTATGGGAACAGAAAGCCTCATCTTTCTCATGCAGAACAGCTGGTAGTGTCGAATTGCTGACCTTGAGGTTAGCAGCCCAACGTAACCACTACACTAGCAGAGCTCCTTAAAAGATACTCTTTGGTTGTTTAAAAGATTATATATCCTTGTGTAGTTTTATACATATATACATGCTCTGGAGGGTAGACACACATTGACATGGGTGCATGGGTGACGGGGCAGGCAATGTACAACCATAGGGAAATTGGCCGAGGAAAGATGGGGATAGCGGGAGATACAGGGAGGAAAGCAGTGGTTGGAGTAAATAGAGCAGTACAGCCTCGGAAACCCTGTACAGGGTCTCTATGAGTCGGAACCGACTCCACGGCACATAACAACAACAAATGTTGTGAACTGTTGGTGCAGGGAGGGATTTGCAATCATGTAATAAAGCAAAGTATATGATTTATTGAATGTGAAACTGATGATCTGCTCTGCAAACCTTCACTCAATACACAGTAAAAAGTTTAAATAAATAATAAGAAATTTTTCTTAATGCATAGGACAAAACTGTTGTTGTTATGTGCTATTGAGTTGTTTCTGACCCATAGCAACTCTGCATAGGATTTCCAAGGAGGGGTTAGTGGGTTTGAACTGCCAATCTTGGTGTTAGCCATCCAGTGCTTATCCTGCAGCACCATACCAGGACTCTGGAGTAAAACTAAGTTTCATTAAAACATGAATTATTGGGCTATGACAGAAAGGATGAGACAGGAGCAGTTAGATGAAAACGTTGGGGAATGTCAGTTATCTAATGCTGCTGTATCAGAAATACCACAGCGGATGACTCTAACATCCAGACATTTATGCCCCCAAAATTTAGGAGGCTACAAGTCCAAATTCAGAGTGCTGGCTCTGGGAAAAGGTTTCCACTTTGTCAGCTCTGGGGAAAGGTCCTTGTCTCCTTTCTGTTTCTGTAGGTACAATATTCCTTGGAGATCTCCATATGTCTTCGTATCCATCTTCCTCTGGATCTAGGAGCTTCACAGTGCAGGGACGCCAGGTCCAAAGCATGCACTCCAGTCCACATTCTTCTATTTTGGGGGTCCCCCTTTCTCTACTGAAGTCTTTCTCCTTTTATCTCAAGTAGAATAAAACGTGTTACATACCACACTCTTGGGAAACACCAGTAAATTGTTCACTGAAGCAGGGTGATGGTGGGGTTATAATTAGCGTTGGATTCAGAACCACAAAGTTTGTGGTTCAAGCCCACCAGAAGCTCCATGGGAGTAAGATGAAGCTTTCTGCTTCCATGAAGATTTAAAACCAAAGAAACCCTATACAAGGTCACTATAAATTGGAACCGCTGAAAGACACTTAACAACAACATCCCACCTTTAATTCTCTTATTGGTTTACCATATCAAATCACATCTCAAATGCTAAACCACAGATAATCCTGGCTCAGTCAAGTTGACATAAAGTTTAATTATCGCAGTAGGTAAAGAAGGGTCTAAGATCTTTACAGAGGGTTGGGACAGTATGCCATACACTGTGAGTGGAAAGTTAATTTGGAGGTCTAGGGAATAAATAATTCAGAGACAGTGACCTGAGGGATGTCTGTGACAGACTATATAGGGTCTTATAAAGCCTGTTAAGTTGTTTTCGTTTAAGTGCATCAGAAGTTACTAAAGTTTATTTTTAAGGAGTATTAACATAATCATCTGTAAGTTTTGCTTTATTATGCAAACTTTTTGTTGTGAATTGCATGAAGATTTACAGAGCAGATAATCACTTTTACAACTGACAAATCATACACTTCATTTCATTTCAAGGGTGTAATTTCCTTTAAGCAACATGTCCTTCCTGTGATTTCTGTCTCCATTTTATCTTTGTTCCCAACCCTTATGAATTTTATCCTTTGGTAAATGTTGCCCTTTTGATCTTGAGTGGCTGGCCATTACATAGTGTGCATACTTCACTAGTGTTGTCCCCACTATATACCTATGTACTGCTTGGCTACCAAATTGAGCCACCAGGGTAAATTCAACCTGAAGGCTTAACCAAGAGTCATAATCTCAGGTTCCTCCAGTTTCTTTTTGACCAGTAAGCCTTGTGTTTCCTGTACATTTGAGTTTTGTTCCACATTTTCTCCCACTATATAAGACCTTCTAGTGCAATCCCTTTGAGAACAGTTGGTAGTGGTAACCAGGCACCATCTCGTTCTTCTGGTCTCAGCGTCATGGAGATTGATGTTCAGGCATTCCGTTAGTCCATTGTACTAATTGATTCTAAGTGTCTTCAATTTTCATCTCTCTTTCTTTCAGACAGGGAGAGATCAAGAGTTACACCTTAGATGGCTGCTCATGAGTTTTAAGATCCCAGACACTACTCACCAAAGTAGGATTTAGAACATTGTCTCTGTGGACTATTTTATGCCAATTGACTATAGTATCCCTCAAGAACTATGGTCCTGAAGCCAGCCCCAGAAACTCATTCCTTCAGGTGTTTGGTAATGTCTGAGAAGTTTTTGTAGTTTTGAACCCTGTATGCTCCACTACATTCATTAATGTGTTTGTAGTAAAAATTAATTGTTGCTGCTGTTAAGTGCCGTTGTGTCAGGTCCAACTCACAGAGACCCTGTATAGTATTTCCAAGAAGCAATCACTGGGCTTGAATTGCTGACCTTATAGTTGGCAGTCCAGTGCTTATTCTGTAGTACTCCCCATGCACAAATACCCTTAGTTAATATCTTTATATGTTTGTGGGTGGATTCCCACTCTCCCTTCAACACCCATTCAACCATGTATCTATTCATGCTTCTATCATTGTTGTTAAGTGCAGTCAAGCCGGTTCCTATATGGGATTTCCAAGAAGCTGCTGGTTATTAGCAGGTCAGTGCTTATCTTACAGCGCCATATCAGGAGTCCATGTGTCAACCCTAGATTTTGTTATAGCTGGATTGTGTGCATTCAAGTACTTACTTTTACTTCCTTTAACTCTTGCACTTCTCCCTGTATCTACCCCTGTGTTCATCATTCTTCTGCAAACCTCCTTTGTGTAGTATATTGCCTTCCTGTCATCCAAGTTAAAATGTCTAGCCAATGTCTTACTATCCCTTCCCTCCCATCCCTGGTGACCTTCAAAGGATGTTTCTTTTAGCATAAAAACTCTTATCTTGACTTTTTACAACAATGTTCTATACAGTATTTGTACTTTATGTGCTTGACATGTTTCACTCAGCATAATGTCCTCAGGTTCACCCATTTTACAAAGAATTTTGCACATTTATTGTTATTCATCACCGTTGTGTAATATTTAATTGTGTGTATGTATCAGAGTTTGTTTATCCATTCTTCCATTGAATAGCAATTAGGCTGGCTCCATCCATTTGCTGTGATAAATATGGTTGTGCATATATCTTTTCACATCATAGCTCTTATTTTTTGAGGATATAGGCCAAGAATAGGGATTACAGTATTACAGGGTATTTCCATTTCCAACTTTTTGAGGAACCACCATATCATTTCCCATAGTGATTGCACTATTTTGCAGTCCTACCAACAGCATAGGTGGGTCCCAGTCTCTTCACACTCTTCCCAGCATTTGTTGATTTTTTGAACTTTGCTATTAATATTGATGTGAGATGATAGCTCATTACTGGTTTCTTTGTATCTCTGTAATGACTAATGATTACAAACATCTCTTCTTTGGTAAAGTGTATGTTCATGTCTTTCCCTATTTTAAATGGATTGTTTTTCTTGGTGAGGTGTTGAAGTTTTCTACAAATTTTATGTATTTAATTATCCAAAAATTTTCCCAGAGTGAATTCTCTTTTGGTAAAATGTTTTGTTGAACATAAATGTCTATGTTTCAGGATAGCCCAGCTATCTGTCCCAGTTCAAGCAGCAGTGGACTCAAACACAACGATAGTGAGGAGGGCGCAGAACTGGGTAGTGTTTTGTTCTGTTGTGAATAGGGGTTACTATGAGTCAAGATTGGCTTGATGACACTGTAGAATAAAGTCATCTAGTTTGTCTTCTACAATTTGTATGTTTTCAGATATATTTGATAGTATATTTATGCCATTTTTAGAGCTCCTAAATTTGTTTCTATTTTTCATAGATTATCTTTATAGTTCTAGGTTTTACCTTTAAGTCTTTAATCCATATTAAGTTTTTGTTTTGTTTTGTTTTTTCGTATGGTATGAGATATGGGTCTAGTTTCACTTTTCTGCAAATTGCTTTTCAATTTTGCCAACGCTGTTTGTTGAAGAGATTATCTCTTATCTGTTTAATGTGCTTTGCTACTTTGTCAAGGACTGTTGGTGGATGGATTTACTACTGGGTTCTCAATTCTATTCCATTGATTTGTGTGTCTTTCATTGTACCAATACCAGGCTGTTTTGACTACTGTGACTGTATAGTAGGTTTTGAGATCAAGAGGTAAGAGCCCTCCTACTTTGTCACAGGACTGCAGGATTCAATGAATACAAAATCTGTATATCAGGGGACAGGTAGAATGCTTCTCATGTCCCAAGAACTGGAGGCAAGTGAAAAGAGATAGTGGACAGCGCCTCCCTGAACCCCTGTAGGTATCACAATGGTGGGGAAGGTGAGAGTGCTGTGTCGTTGGCATCCTGAGATACATGAGGGCACCAGATGAGTGGTGCACAGTAGTAGAAGACATCAGTGATGAAGACAGGGTATAACCCTTGACTTTTGTTAATACTAATTTAACATAATGACCTGGTCTCTGAGATCTAACCATGTCTATGAGTGAGGCGTGAGTATATACTAGAATTAAAGGAGAAGGCAGTATAATCTTCACTGTGCTAAAGCAAAAAAGAAATATAGTTTATTCTTTATGTGTACATTTTTTCCCCAAAAGAATATTCAATAAAACTTTGGGGAGGGAAACACAGACTAGAAGTAAATATTTTCACAACACAATAATTCAAATATTTTGAAATCTGAACTATGTGAATGAATGTCTGACCTAGTAAATAAAAATTACATGAAAAATACAGATATAAAATTAATCATCACTGACATGAAAAATTTTAGAAAAAAATTAAATATAAGTAAATCTTGCTAATTTTCTTATGTATTTGAAGAGGATAAAGGCATCTTCAGTAACTTTGGATTGTTAAGCAATATATTTTAAAAATATGCCCATAAGAATAGAATTCCAATTTATGATTCCAAAACAAACATGGAAATATTATTTAAAACATACTTTAAATCTTATAAAATACAAGGAAAAAAAAAATAGTATTCAAACCAGGTGGGTTAAACATACGTGTTTGTCTCAGATATTAATAGTAATATAACTATAAACCCAGAAGAACAAAGACGCTGGATGAAAAACAATGTATTGTTGTTGGTTACCATCAAGTTCGTTTCAACTCATAGCAAACATGTGCAAAATAAAACTATTCCATAAGGATTTCAAGGACTGATCGCCAGGCCTGTATTCCAAAGTGCCTCTGAGTGGGTTTAAACCACTAGCTTTAGGCTAGTAGCCAAGTACTTAACTGTTCATACCACACAAGAATGTATAGTAAAAAACAATGTCACTGTTGTTAAGTGCTGTCAAATTGGTTCCAACTCATAGTGACCCAGTATAGAGTTTTCAAAGAGTAGCTGGTGGGTTTGAACACTGGCCTTATTGTTAGCATTTCAGTGCTTATCCTATAGCACCATACCAAGCCCCCTACAAAAACAATAGTGGTGTAAATTTTCAAGAATGGAATATAGGAAGCATATGGGTTACTTAACTGGTTTTGAGAGATAGAACCTACTTGACTACATAGGACAAATGAACAAAAAGTCAAGTCATTGTTCTAAGTCAGGTGGTCTTTGACATTAAAGCATCTGTAAATCAGGAAGGCAGAGAGATCATATGTGGGGCTCAAAACTGGTTATTTGGTGAAATAATTGTGAGAATAAGTTAAATGTAAAAACTCACTGCAGCAGTGTCATATTGTAATACGTTTTTGTCTTTAATTTAATTTTTTATTGAGATATGACATTCATAGATAAAAGTGTCCATCTTGTGTCCTTAAATTATATCAAGAAATAATATCAAGAAATAAAATTTTATGATACCTGACAGATCAATTTGGGTAGGTGCTCTGTGCATATATTTTAAAAAGAAGGTGTGGTATTCATACACTTATTGGTTTTGTGAATTAAGTTTTTAAATCATATTTCCCAAATCTTTTAAATCTTAGTGGTTTTTGATTTATGGTCTACTTGTTGTATTAGTCACTAAGAAAGGTCTAATAAAAATTTCCACTATGCTTATAGTTTTATTGACTTATTTTTATAATGCTGGTAATATTTTGCTTTAAGAATTTTATGACTATTTTGCTATTGCTGTTTTTAGATGTCATGTAGTCTATTTTGACTCATAGGACATCACATAAAAGAATAGAACAGCCCCATAGAGTTATCTAGGATGCAATCTTTATGGGAGCAGATTGATCAGTCTTTCTCTTCAGAGCTGTTGGGTGGATTCAAACTGCCTACCTTTGGAATAGCAGTCTAACACTTAACCAGAGCACCACCCGGTCTCAGCTGGTAGTAGGCACATACAAGTTTAGAAATGTTTTGTCTAACTTGCTTGTTATTTTTGTTACTGAATGCTCCTCTTTATCACTAGCAATGCTTCTGTTTTGTAACTTAATTTACCTGATATTAGTAAAGTTATTCCAGGTTTCTTTTGGTTAGTGATTGTATGGAAAGTTTTTGACTCTTTAAGATAGATTTATCTTTTAATTTCAATATCAGATCAATTATTTTAATGCATTTAATTTCATAAATTGATTTATACTTACTGTCTTACTATTTTAAAAAGTGATTCCACCCTTTTCTCACATTTCTTGTTTTGTTTTAAATTATTATTATTGTGTTTTTCTTCGTCTAAACTTCAGGTCAAAAACCAATTTCCAAATGGCTATCATATGAATTAAAATATACATTTTTTACTTATCAAGTCTAATTTGTATTAGTTTTTCACTTCTTCCTGGACAATGTAGGGACTAATGACTTATTTAACTCTATTAACCCACTCTAACCTTTTGCCCTTTGGGATGTTTATATTCCATTTCTATATGTAATTTTAAATTTGTTATTAAACATCATGGTTCTCATACTGTCAGTAATCATTTACATTGTTGTTGTTGTTGTTATGTGCAGTGGAATTGGTTCCGACTCATAGCCACCCTACACAGGGTTTCCGAGGCTGTAAATCTTTATGGGAGCAGACTGCCTCATCTTTCTCCCGTGGAACCACTGGTAGTTTCGAACTGCTGACCTTGCAGCTCGCAGCCCGATTAGAAACCACTACGCTACCAGAGCTCTTTAATCATTTACATGAGTCTTTATTAATTTTTAGTTAAATAATTATTTTAATGTCTACCTACAATGATCCCAATAGATGGATCTTCTGTGGATCTAACCCTTTGTCTTTGTTCTTTTTTTTCTCTCTCTTTATGTTCCACTCCTATATTTTGTATGCCAGGTTAGATTTTTTATGAAGATAATAAAAATTATGGTGTTAATTTGAGGTGCTGGCTGATATCTTTCTGCTAAGAGTACTTACTTTTACTACTTATTAGAGTGACCAAGCATCAGTTTGTCTGGGACTTCAGGGTTTCCTGTTGTTGTTGTTGTTGTTTGGTGTTATCGAGTCAGTATTGACTCATAGCAACTCTATTCACATCAATGAAACACTGTCCAGTCCTGCACCAACTTCACAATCATTGCTACATTTGAGCCCATTGCTGCTGCCACTGTGCCAATCTAGCTCATCAGGGTTTTCTAGATTGTGAACATTTCGGTGCTAAACCTGGCAAAGTCTTGAGAAAACTGAAATGCTTGTTCACTTTAATTCTTACAAACAGGGTAGTGAAATTAGATGGTGAAATTATTAAAAATAAAGAAAAAATGTTATGAGACTGGTCTACTTCTGGTTTCCTTGCTCTAAGTTATAAGTTTTCTGGAATCCAACCAAATACCTAGGTATTTTCTTCCTTCAAGTTTTCTGCATTTCATTCCCCCCCCCCCTGCTGCTTTTCCAGTCCTTTGAGACTGTTATAACTTGTTGTTGTTGTTGTTGTTAGGTGCCATCGAGCCAGTACCGAACCATAGCGACTTATGCACAGCAGAACGAAAAACACGGCCTGATCCTGGGCAAACCTCACTATTGTTGCCATGCTAGAGTTCATTGATGCTGCCACTCGGCCAATCCATCTCATTGGGAGTCTTCCTCTTTTTCTCTGACCCTCCACCCTACCAAACATGATATCCTTCTCCAGCGACTGGTCCCTCCTGACAATATGTTTGAAGTATAACAGACGAAGTTTGGCCATCTTGACCTCCAGGTAGCACTCTGCTTGCACTTCTTCCAAAACGGATTTGTTGGTTCTTTTGGCAGCCCATGGTACTTCCAATATTCTCCTCCAACACCATAACTCAAAAGCACTTAGTCTTATGTTATTAGCTTTGGCTTTCGAATTGGAAAAGGCCTTAAACAAAAAAGACACTAAATATATGACCACTTCTCCAGGCTTCCCTTCCCTTTTAGGTTTTGGCTTTCATATCCTCATCAACTTGAATACTCCCTGAAGCCATTAAAAAATATCGTTTTTCTAACTTTTCTAATTGCTTTTGACACGAAGATTGGTCAGAAACTAATCTTATCCTGACAAATGCGGAAATTCTTGTAATGTCTTATACATTTTTCTCATCTTCTAATTTAATTTCATGCCTAACTAAATACAATAACTAGTAGTTCTGATCTCTGGAAGAAATAAAGAATCAAGGAAGGTTGAAAAGGTTTCCTAGAACACCTTCCAACTTCATATTATCTTTTATCTTATGGAGAATTCTATGTTTTACCAAATAATACTTATTTTATACTGACTCCAGCAAGGTAATAATGGAAAACCTTGTGTCACATATGACATCAATTCTGTATATAATTCTGCCACACATAACCATTCCAACCGATGCCCCGAATACATAGGTTATGAAGATTCTCCTATCAGAACTCATAATGTAAGGTAACATCAATTGTGTAACATGCAATGTAGAAGCCCCTGTGATTATAGAAAAAAAAAAAAAAAAAGTCTTCCAACTTAGTCCTCTGGCTAAACTCTGGCCCTCTTCTGTAATAGTATTCGGACAATGCCACGACGGATCTCTTTAGTCTTCATGCTGTAGACAATGGGATTGACAACAGGTGGGAAGAAAAGATAAGCATTGGCCATCATGGCTTGCAGCAGAGGGGATACGTGGTGTCCAAAGCGGTGCACCATGGACAAACCAATCATAGGCACATAATAAGCAAGCACAGCACAAACATGTGAACCACACGTGTTGAGTGCCTTTCTCCTCCCCTCCCCATTGGCAATACCCAGTACAGTGTGGAGTATGAGCCCATAGGAGACTACAATGAGCAGTGAATCCAACCCAAAAGTGGAGATAACAATGAAAAGTCCATATATATTGTTGATAGAAACATCTCCACAAGGTAGATGAATAAGGTTGGGGTGGAGGCAATAAGAATGGGAGAGGACATTATGGCCACAAAAGGGCAGACGCCTTAAGAGCAAGGGCAATGGGGACATGAGCATAATACTTTTAAACCCAATAATGGCTCCTGTGCCAATAATGCGGGGCAAGGTCAGGATGGTAGTATAGTGCAGTGGACTATAGATAGCCACAAAGCGGTCCACAGACATGGCTAGCAACACAGCTGATTCCATGATGGAGAAAGAATGAATACAGAACATCTGGAGAAGGCATGCATCAAAATTAATCTCAGTGATATCAAATAGGAAGATGCCTAGGACTGTAGGCAAGGTAGATACAGAGACGCCAACCTCAGCCAGTGCCAACAGGGCAAGAAAGAGGTACATGGGCTGGTGTAGGGCAGTGTCTGTCCTGATAACATGAAGAATGGTACCATTCCCAAGGAAAATGATGATATACATCAGGCAGAAGGGGATGGAGATCCAGATGTGCTCTGCCTCCAGCCCTGGAATGCCAACCAGAATGAATGTTGTAGGTAAAAACCTCATAGAGCCATTGGAGATCTTCATGTTGATATTTCGTCACATGGGATTAATGCCACCTTGAAAATTAGAAACAAACTGATAGACATTATCATGAAGGAAGTCAGTGGACACTGAGGGGGAAAAGAAGAAAATAAAGCTCATAGATTTAAACGTCCAGAATTCTCACGTGGCATGAGTAATGCCTGAAAACGGACAGTTGACCACTACTACCAGGGAATTTAAAATCTAATGGGAATTACAGTCTCCATAACAGGGAAGCCCGGCCCTGGTGGATTAGTTATGGAAAAGATAATTATCTTATGGTGATGTAGAGATGCCTGGCTCTAGAGAACTGCTGAATAGATAAGCATGCATAGGAAATACCAACCCAAATATAGACTAATATCAGCAGAATTTTTTTTTTTTTTTTTAGTAATGGATTTAAATTAGAAAAGAATGGAGCTTAGACCCACATTGGGGTTTGCTGTTCTGGGTTGTGAAGAAACAGGTAAGAAACTGGCAAAGTTATGTGCAAAGGTCTGAACAAAACAATAAAAAGTAAGAAACTAGGTGGGTAGATTTGTACATAAACTTCAAGACTGTCCAAAATTTGATATTATATCATCATGATACCTGAAATCTCTTCATTCAGTTATCAAAGACAATTCTTTTATCCATTGGAATGTCTTCTTACTGACTTAAATACACCCTTGAATACACCTCAATAACAAAATCAAACATCTAAACAGATTTTTAAGGAAAGGTCTCCTGTGCAGGAGAGAAGGACAGCACCAAGAGGAGAAAACTACCTTCCTATATTGGGTGTATTTTAAATGGGCCAGGGCAGGTATCATAGAATTCTGGACTCTCAAGTTTGAAGGATCTTTGAGGATATTTTTCAACTCACCTCCCACCATCAACACACACACACAAACATAAATACACACACATCTATTCTCACATGCACACATACTTCCCTCACTTTCTGAAAATGTGTTTCAACATCCTCCCTGATGTGAATTGTCCATCCAGCCTCTGTTGACATTCTCCAGCAACAGGAATCTCACTATCAATTAGGTTATTAGACGTTTTTCCTTTCTTTGTTGATATATAAGCAATTTGTCCTCCTTTGTGCCAATCATCATGTAGGATTCTGGCAGCCCAGAATCATGGCCTTACTCATAAAATTCTTCTATGCAACTTTAACCATATACAACAGAGAACACTTCTTCTCTCACAATATCCAGATCAATGATCACGTCTATTTAATGCTTATTTTCTCTAAGCTGGTTTTAATTATTCTGAGCACTGGCAACGATTGGGAGGTTGACCCAGGACCGGGCAATGTTCGTTCTGTTGTGCATAGGGTCTCTATGGGTACTGACAGCAACAAGTATTATAAAGGGTAAGTTCAAGATAAAGTGAGTGGAACCATGAAGAAAAAATAATTTATTGTTAAAAGTCCAGTAAACTTTTCTTCAGGAAGTGATATTTAAGCAGAGACCTGGGGAATTTGTAGGAATCTACTAGTTTCAATGGTGAGATTGAGAGTAGTGTGCAAAAAACAAACAAACAACAAAAAAAAACTTTTACCATGGCAGTGGGTATATACTTTGACAAGACGGAAAGAAAACACACACGCACACACACACAAAACACCCCACATGAAAATAGTTGATGTATTAAGATATTGAAATATAAAATTATTGATAAATATCCATAATTTGTTTTCACAAAAGTCTTGGAGGAAGAAATGAGAAAATAATTTGCATTTGTGTATTTATCAGAGTCTGATTCAATTTAGGTCAAGATTAGGAAGATAATGATTTAGAAAAAGCCCTGTGCTGAAGTCTATGTTGGAGTCCTGGTGTGGCACCACAGGATAAGCACCGGACTACTAACCACGAGATTGATGGTTGAAACTCACCAGCTGCCTCTTGGGGTTGTTATGAGTCAAAACTAACTAGAAGACACTTAACATCAACAAAGTCTGTGCTAGGATTTACAATGGAAGAACCAGGAACAGACCATTGACCTCAAGAGATGAATACATTTACCAGAACTTCCAATGGCAGAGGAACTCGTAGATGTTCCTCTTCCCCATTTGTCATGACCTCTCTTTTTGTGCTTTCCTATCTCCACACCGCAAACAACCTGATATAGAAAGGGACAATCTTGAGAAATACTTGAAATTTGGATCTCTCCTCTCCAGTAGTGTTTCCTACCTTCTCTTCCCCTGACGTGTCCTCTTTTGTTTTCTATTTTCCTGTTCCTCCCATCTCCAACTTCCATAGTGTCACCAGATAGATAGGCTATGTGTCTCTCCTTAAAAGAGATCCCAAAAGATAATCATTCCAGTGAGTTTAGGTTTCTTTAACAAGAACATTTCAGAATGGGTTAAGACAAAAGAGATCATCCAATGTATAGGACACACCAAACAGCAAGAATTTGGAATGAAGTGATTACTAAGTCCCTGAAACCGTACACGATTGGACACTAATGCTGTGTGTGTTATAAATTTATCTACTTACCTCTGCGCATCTCCATTTCTCCATTTCTTTCTTTTTTGAAGATAAACATGTCAGTGCCTATCTGAGAGAGTGATTGTGGGTATTTAATGTGAGCCTTTAGTAATCAGTGAATGTCAGTGTTTCTCCCAATCTTCATAACTTCTACTCTCTCCTAGGTTCTCAGTGGGGATCAAGTGCAGTTAAAAGAGAAACACTTCTTTAAAAAAAGAAAAGATGTATCTCCAATTTTCTATTAATAGTGCTCCTTCCTCGTTTTTCTCTTACTGACAAGGTGATAAGGACTTCCTACTTAAGAGATGGGGCATATAAAGAAACTGCAGGCATGACTAAACTGTTTCTAGAATTCATGATATTCTCTAAAGTTTTTATTTGTTATTACTGTAGGATAAGCAGATCAATAGTTCAAACCCACCAACTGCTCTTCAGAAACCCTATACAAGGTCGCTATGAATCAGAATTGACTCAACAGCACTTAACAACAAGAAGCTTAGAAAAGATTTTCCTTTGCCTTATCACACAGGTCAGAGTCCTGTGTAGCACTGTAGGATAAGCACTGGACTGTAAGGTCATTGTGAACTGAAAGGTCAATGGTTCAGCCACTCCTCCAAAACCCTATACAGGGTTGCTATGAGTCAGAACAGACTCAAGTGCAATTAGCATCAACAACATCACACAGGACAGAGTCCTGATGTGGTGCTGTAGGATAAGTACTGGACTGATAGCTACAAAATTGACAGTTCAAACCCACTAGCCATTCCTCAGAAACCCTATACAAGGTCACTATGAGTTGGAACTGACTTGATGGTGCTTAACAACAATAACATCACACAGGTCAGAAATTTGGGGAGATGACTCCTTAATTGAGGAAAATTTAGAGCAGTTCTAGCTTTGGAATGAGGTTGGAACTCCTAGATGATGCTTCAGAAGGCAGGACTAAGAGATCACAGGCTTCAGCACTCACCAGGAGCAGTGTGTGTCACCAGGAGCAGTGTGTGTCTCTGAGCATCAAGGAAGATGACAAGGATTTCTTCAGGAAGATGCTACCACCCTGATATTAATACTTTTTTAAAAAAAAAATCTCTGGAGCTGGCATTCAACCTCTCTTTGTAAGCTAATCAGAGGCCCTTGGAAGTGGAGGAGTGGCTATGGATCTGACGTCCCTGAGGAGCAATTACTCAGGTAATCAATTTACCCTTTTTCAATGTCCCTTAATCCTACGGGAAGGAGCAAGAAAACAGAAATAGTACCTCTGTGAAATTAAGATAATAATTGTGTGTACCTACTCTGTTGGCCCCTAATAGGGCAGTGTTTTGTTCTGCTGTGCATAGGGTCTCTATGGGTCGGTACCAACTCGATGGCACATAACAACAACAACTCTGAGGATTAAATAATTAATATATATAAGTTGGTTAGAAAAAGGTCTGACTCACAAAATATGCTAAAATGAATATTATAGAACAATTGCATATTGGCAAAATAATACATTCATCTACAATACTCATTGACTATTACATTAGCAAGCATGTTGTTGCTAAGTGCCGTTGAGTCAGTTCTAACTCAGAGGGACCCTGTATAGGGTTTCTGAGGAGCTGTTAGTGGGTTGAACCACCAACCTTGTGGTTAGCAGTCCAGTGTTTATTAAAGAGAGCCATACAAGTGCATGGTTTTATCAAACTGGAAGTAGGTACATAGAATTGTTGACATCCAGAGATCATTAAGGGAGTTTAATAACAGAAGATAACCAAAAATGAGGGGTTAAGCTAACATGATTAAAAGTTCTAGACTGTGTTGGGTGGGTAGATTGATCAGGAAGCTGGGCTGAACAGGGCTTCCCAGAATATAATAGCTACAGAGTGCTATCAGAAAGTAGATATTTCTAGAATATAATGCTGAAGAGGATTTAATATTTGCTTGTTTGTGACTGGTTTTATGAACGAGAGGGGGTTTGTGTGATTTGGATTGAAAATAGAGCAATATTCATTTATAGGCTTATTTATAGTTTTTTTCTGAAAATATATTTTTTTATGCTGGTGGGCTTCTATGGGATAATTAGATATAAAGAGTTACAGTCATTGATTTCAAAATCAGCAATTGATTACAGGTGTTTTCAATATGGTGGTTCTGTACGATAAGCACTGGAATACTAACTACAAGGTTGGTGGTTCAAACCACCAATTGATCTGAGAGAGAAAGATAAAGGTTTTTTTTTGCTCTTGAAAACCCTATACAGGGCCACTAAGAGTCAGAATCGACTCAATGGCTGTGGGTTTTGGAGATTTTTTTAAAGACCAAGAGGCAACTGTTCAAACAAAAAAGGGGATACTGAATGTCTTAAAATTAGGAGAAGTATGTGCCAGAGTTGTATCCTTTCACCATATTTATTCAATCTGTTTGCTGAGAAAATAGTCATGAGAAACTGGATTATATGAGGAAGAATGTAGTATCAGGATTAGAGGAAGGCTCATTAATGGGCTATGCATCTGATGCAACTTTGCTTGACGTAAATGAAGGGGAGTTAAAATACTTACTGGTGAAGATCAAAAGAAACAGCCTTCAGTATGGATTCTACCTCAATGAAAAGAAAACAAAAATCTTTACAATTGGACCAATAAATAACATCATGTTAAATGAAGAGACTGAAGTTGTCAAAGACTTCATTTAGCTTGGATTCACAATCAGTGCTTATGGAAGCAGCAGTTAAGAAACCAAAAATATTAGGCAAATATGCTGCCCAAGACCTCTTTAAAGTGTTAAAGAGGGAAGATATCAGTTTGAGAACTAAGGTGCACCTGACCCAAACCATGCTGTTTTAAGTCGACTCATATGCATATAAAAGTTGGACAATGAATAAGGAAGACCATATAAGAATTGTTGCAATTCAGTTATGGTGTAGAAGAATATTGAACATATCATGGACTCCAGGAAGAACAAACAAATCTGTGTTGGAAGAATTTCAGTTACAATGCTCCTTAGAAGCCAGGATGTCAAGGCTTCATCTCTTATTATTTCAGATATGTTTTCAGAAGAGAACAGTTCCTAGAGAAGGCTATCATGCTTGGTAAAGTGGAGGGTCATCACAAAAAGTCCTCCTTTGTGTGTAACTTTTCATTATTGTTGTTGTTGTTGTCAAGTGCCATCAAGTCGGAACCAACTCATAGTGACCCCATGCACAGCAGAACAAAACAATGTCCGATCCTGGGCCAACCTCACTACCGCTGCCACACTTGATGCCATCAATGATGCCACCTGGTCGATCCATCTCATTGGGGGTCTTCCTCTTTTTCTCTGACCCTCCATTTTACCCAGCATGACATCCTTCTCTAGTGACTGTTCCCTCCTGACAATATGTCCAAAGTATGAGAGACGAAGTTTAGCCATCCTGGCCTACAAGGAGCACTCTGGTTGCACTTCTTCCAAAACAGATCTATTGGTTCTTTTGGCAGCCCATGGCATTTTCAGTATTCTCCTCCAACACCACAACT
>NW_006408658.1:4108227-4201990 GCF_000296735.1 Chrysochloris asiatica
CTCTTGGACAATAACGCTTTTTTTTTTTTTTTTTTTTGTCTCTTCTGTTCTGGGGTTCCAATGATAAATAAGTTATTTCTCTTGGTAATGTCCCACATACATCTGGAACTTCCTTCATTTTTATATTCTTATTTTTGATTGTTCCTATGGCAGATGAGCATTGAGATTTAGTAATTTGGCCTTTTGTTGATTCAATTCTATTTTTTACTCTTTCAATGTAATATCTATTTCTGAAGTCTTAGTATTAATATTCTGGATTTCTAATTGTTGTTTATGCGTGATTTTCAATTTTTCATTTATTTCATCACTTTGTTTCCTTAATTCTTCTAAAATTTTGTCTGTGTTTCTTTTGAGTTCATCTGCAGCTTTTTCAATCATTTTTTAAGTCTGTTTAAGGTACCTAAATATCATTTTGAAAAAGTCCTTATCAAGCAGTTCTGAAACTACGTTTGGTATTATATTTTCTGACTCTGTATATTGGTCGCTTGTTTGAGGCATTCTGATTTGTTTTGTCATGTAAGCTGAGATTGTCTGTTTTCTCTAAGACATTGTCTTACTGCTCTATTGATATTTAGGAGACGATTTTATGTTGGTGTTCTTGCAGGAATTCCCCCCCTGTCTTCTAGTGGATGTGATAGAGACTGGAAGTGTGAACACCAATAGCTGTTGGCTGTTTGTATGGTGTAGTTTAGAATGGGTTCAAGTGCTTTCAGAAGCATGGGTGGTATGCCTGGTACATGATTCCAAGTAGAATAGAGACTATGTAAGAGGGGATGCCACTGACCATTGGGTTAGTGAGAGTGTAGTAAATTTTGAAATCGGAGAGTGAAAGTCTTCCTACCTTGTTCTTCTTGAGCAATGCTTTGCTTATCCTGGGTCTTCTTCCTTTCCATATAAAATTTGTAATTGTCTCTTCCATCTCTTTGAAGAATGTTGCTGGAATCTGGATTGGATTGCATTATCTGTGTAAATTGCTTTGGGTAGTATTGACATTTTCATAATGTTGAGTCTTCCTATCCAGGAACATGGTGTGTTCTTCCACTTTTGTAAGTCTCTTTTGGTTTCTTGTAGTAGTGTTTTGTAATTTTCTTTGTATATGTCCTTCGTTTCTATGGTTACATTTATTCCTAAATATTTCATCTTTTAGGTGGCTATTGTAAATGGTATTGCTTTCCTAATGTCCTTTTCAGTGCTGTCATTGTTGCTATAGAGAAATCCAACTGATTTTTGTATGCTGATCTTATACCCTGCCACTTTGCTGAATCTTCCAATGATGTCTAGTAACTTTTTTACTGAGTCTTTGGGATTTTTTATGTATAGGATACTATCGTCTGGAAATAGAGTTTTATTTCCTCTTTGCCAATTTTGATGCCTTTAATTTCCCTATCTTGCCATATAGCTCTGGCTAATACTACCAAAACAATATTGAAAAGGGAATCCTTGTCGGGTTCCCATTCACAGAGGGAAGGCTTTCAGTTTTTCTCCATTGAGAGTGATATAGGCTGTTGATTTTGAATATATGCTCTTGATTATGTTGAGGAATTTCCCTTCAATCTCTACTTTGTTGAGTGTTTTAATCAGGAATGAATTTTGGGTTTTTCATTGGGAGCATAGATATTTATTATGGTTATGTTGTCTTGCTCAATTGACCCTTTGATCATGAGATAGTGTCTTTCTTTATCTCTTATGCTGTTTTTTTTTTTTTTTTTTTTTTTGTCTTAAAGTTTACTTTATCAGAGATTAGAATTGCCACTCTTGCTTGTTTATTGTTGCAGTTAGCTTGGTATATTTTTTTCCATCCTTTAACTTTTAGTCTGTTTTTGTCTTTGTGTGTAAGGTGTGTCTCTTGCAGGCAGCTTATTGGAGGGTCTTGTTTTCTTATCCAATCTGCCATTCTCTGGCTCTTCACTGGTGCATTCAATCCATGGACATTCAATGGAATTATCAATAGGTATGAATTAATTGCTACCATTAGATTAATTTTTTGGAAGTGCTGTTCATTCCTTTGTTCTGCATGCCTTCTTGTGCTGAGTTTGTGTTTTTTGTGCTATTTCTTGTTGGTTTCTTCTTAGTTTTCATGTTTGCTTCTTCTGCTTGGAAGTTTATTTTCATGGAAAGTTGTGAAGTTGGGGTTACCTTATAGTCTATTAACTGTTCTCTCCATTTAAGAGAATCTATTGTATCTCTAATCTACCTGACATCTTCACCACCTGGATATCTGTTCCTACATTTATTCCTTCTTTGACATTGATATTATTTTGATCTTCAGTTGACCTCCCAGCTCCTTTGAATTCATTGTTGCAGTTTTGTTTCCTTCTGAACTCTGCTATCTGTTGACTGAGTTCCAGGTGGTGTTGCCACGCCTGTCAATCTCTGGTTGTTGTCTGTTCTTGTTGTTTTCAAGCCAAAGAATTACCTTTAGGATGTTTTGAAGTGCTGGATTGGTTTTGACAAAATCTCTTAGATTCTGTTTATTCTGGAATGTTTTGATCGCACCATTGTATTTGATTGACAGTTTTGCTGGACAGATGATTCTTGGTTGGCAGTTTTTTGTTTTTTGTTTTTTTTCTTTTAGGGTTTTGTATATGTCTCCCATTGTCTTTTTGCCTTCATGGTTTTTGCTGAGAAGTCAGAGCTTAATCTGATTTGTTTGACTTTGTAAGTGACACTTCTCTTTTCCCTGGATGCTTTTAGGATTCTCTCCTTGTCTTTGATTTTGGGGAGCTTGATTATGATATGTTTTGATGAATTTCTTTTGGGGTCTATCCTTCCTGGGGTATGTTCAGCTTATTGATTGTTTATCTTCTCATCTTTCAAGATGTTAGGGAAATTTTCTACCAGAAGCTCTTCAATCATCTCCTCTGTGGACTGCTCTGATTCTTCCTGCTCCAGAATGTTAATAATTCTTAAGTTGTTCTCTTCATGTTATCCAACATGAATCTTAGATTCTCTTAAGATTTTTGAATCCTTTTTTCTGCTTGCTCTTCTATCTTAGTAGTATTGAGAGATTTGTCTTCCAGAGTGCTAGTTCTGGATACCAGCTCTTCTATTCTACTCCTTTCCCTTTCAGTGTATTGTCCATTTCTGATATTATTAATCATCTGGACCTCTTTTTGCAGGTTTTGAATTGTTTCTAATATTTTATCAATCTTTTCTGATTGCTCTTGTAGTACTTTTGTGACCTCTTCTTTGTTTTCCTCCACCCTGTTTTAGAGCATTTGAGTTTATTTCCATATCATTCTGAACTCCTTCTCAGGCAATTTCAAAACCTGCTCTTCCTCTTCTGGGGAGCCTTTGTCTGTTTTGAGCTCATTTGTCTCAGTTACTCATTTTGGATTTGGACATGTTTTGAGAACTTTTGTTGTGTTTTGTTTGTCATTTCCAGTAGTTATGTGGGTTTTTTAATGCTTAAATGGATTGTTGTTGTTGTATTATTAAGCTTACTGGGTGTCTCCTGGTGGATATGATCAGGAGATAGTCTTCCCTCTTTGCATGTAATGCTTAGCAGCTGTTATTGGCTCTTGTCTCAATGGTGGAATATTATGGGTTATGCTTGTAGCTTGTCTATATGTCCACGATTGCCGTCTTTTCTTGGGTAACATAGGGATAAAAAGCTCTCACCTCCAGGAAAAATGTGTGACCAAAAGGACCAAAAGCAGAAGCAATATAAAAGCAGAGACAAAACCCACCACTTTGAAACAAAAATAAAACTGTGACTGACTGTCCAGTCACCTTGCTAAACAGGCAGTGTATGTGCACCATAGAAGCCTCCAGCAGTGGGTGAGGGTGTCTGCTCACTCAGGCCCCTCCTCTAGTTACCACCGTAAAGGTGCCCAGATAGATACTGAGAAGTCAATGGGAGAAAGGTTGTCTACCATTTTTGTCTCTGAAGTTCAGTTAGGTATCTGAGTGTGCACAGTGAAATTCTCGACATAATTGCATCCTTTTATGTTTGGGTTTTACAGACTGTTCATATGGCATGTCTGTCAGGCCTGTTGGGCCTGCTTTTTTCTTGATAGATAAACAAGAATAAAGGATACTGCACAAGTTAATTTTTGGCCTGTGACCCCAAGGCTGATGCCATAAGCAGGCAAAAATCTTTTTCTTTCTGTGCTGTGGGAAAATTGTGGGCTCAGTAATGGACTTTTTTTTGGGGGGGTGCACACCCACCCACCTGAAGGCATCCAGGCTGGCAAAGAAAGTGTGACAAGGAAGAGAAGGAAAGAATGTGTAGAATCCCCTGCACCTCCATTTGCAAATGTCACTGCATCACTTTTAGTGTGGGTTCCCTGTGCAGGTCTGGCTGTAGCCCTGCCCTCTGAACCCTGCCTGGGTGGGGTGGCTGCAGAGGGAGTCCAGTCTCGAGTGATTCCTAACTCGAAGTATTTTCCTTTATATCGTGATTTTTCCACTTGTGTGTGTGAAACTGACGCTCTGTACCTTATGCTAGATCTAGAGCTCTGGTGTAGTTCCGTGAGTACAGCTTCTCTGGGTTTTCAATCCCTCCCCAATGGAGCCTTTCATACCTGGCTGTCTCTGTTGCCCCCAAAACCAGAACTCTACTCGTAATTTTTTTTTTTTTTACTTGGAATCTTTTAATTTTAGTTTTTATTATGCTTGTTAAATGTCGGAAACCATGCCATCAAGGAACAGAATGGCGAGAGACCCTAAGCATGAAAAACTCATTGTTTAGCAAAGCAACAATAGGTGTCTCCTTGGTTGGCAAAGCCCCAAGGGGAACCTAATGCAAGGGCCTTGCAGTTTCTGTTTTTTCCTTTTATGAATAGTTTATTTTGATTTTTCTTGATTTTATTATAGAAGATTTTAGTAGAATTTTTCAATAATCATAGTAAAAATTAAAATTACATTTAGACACTCTCACACTAAATTTAATCATGTAAAGTTACAATAATTGCTTTTTACATCAACAATAAGTCTCACCATTAGGAAAAGCCACATCAGTTAAAAGCTTTTCAAGTTTAAGATTATATCCTGCTTAATAGACACTGAGGTACCTGAAAGAAACAATCTTAAATTAACATCCTGCTCAGTCGGTAGAGCAAGAGACACTGAGGCACTTGGAAGATAGCAAAGAGCCAATCAAGAGCTGTAGGAACAAGTAGGAAGGTGGGTAGAAATTTAACTAAAGGTTTTGGGAAATTATTAGTATAGGGGAATTGCTGCTTTGTTTTTGACTATGAAACTTTAGGTACTTTTATAAAAATACTGTTGTGATTATGGATTGTGATTAATGAAGCTATAAGAAGTGGTAGATGAGAGTAAAGATGCAAATTAAAATATAGAACTTTGCTTAAAAGTTGATTTGACATTCTTGGGAGGATTAGAGAAGAACGAAAAGAGTTATGGAATTAAACCCGATGTTATCAGGATAATTAAGGGATGCAAAGGAACAGGATACAATAAGAATCAAGGGAGTGTTCTGATGTTTCCTTTTTGTTGTAACCTGAATGTTTGTTGGACACAAAGAATGTAATACTTAGTTAAATTGCAATTCATTGTACGTGACTACAGAGAAATCCTAATAGTATATAAGAAGCAAAAAACTTTTGAGTAAAGAGAAGTCATCTGCCTAAATAAAGAGAAGTCATCATCTGCCTAAGACTCACTACCCATCGACTCTGTCTGTGTGTGTGTGTGTGTTTCACCGACTCCGTACCCCCCTCCGAGCTCTCACAAATTGTCGAGACTGGTCCCTGGCAGTTAAATCCATTTTAAAAATTACTGGATGAAAATATGTATTCAAGTCTCTAAGTTTGTGTGCAAATATTAAAGTATAAACATAGGATAGTTCTAAGAATAGGGATTTCTAGGTTATAGGACATCCATCTTTTGAACTGATACATAGACTAAAGTAGCAGACAAAAGCTCTACTGTATTAATTTAGAGTACCACCTGTAATGTTTGAAAATGTTCTTGACACATTCATCAAAATTCAATGTTATCAAGCTTTCTAAACTTTGCCATGGTGATCAGTATTCCTTCCTTCCCTGGAAAGCTTTTGATGATGAAACTAGCTGACTTGGCAGGAATCATCTCCTCTGCCTTAATCCTCTTACCACTGTAGTTGATGGGGTTGAGAACTTGAGGCACCAAAATGTAGATGTTGGCCAGAAGTAGGTGGACATCAGGTGAAGGACACTTAATTATGTGGTTTTGTCAAAGCCACACTGACATGGGCACATAATGTACAAACACGGCATAAATATGTCACACTCACGTGTTGAAGGCCTTCCACCATTCTTGTCCAGAGGTAATGTCCAGCAGTGTGTGGAAGATAAACACATTAGAGACCACAATGAGCAGAAAGCCTAGCCCATAAGTGAAAATGACAATGCAGAGCCCCAGAATGCTGTTGGGATGAGTGTTCCCAGAGGGCAGCTGGATCAGATCTGAATGTAGACAATAAGAGTGGGAGAGGGTATCATGACCACATAAGATAAAATGCTTCAGGAGAAAGGGCAATGGGCACATGAGCATCACATTCTTCAGTCCACGGGCAACACCAGTGCCAGTAATAATTAGGCAAGGTCAAGGTGGAATTATATCACATAGGGTTGTAGGTGGCCACAAATCATTCCACAGACATAACCAGCAAAACATCTGACTCCATGATAGAAAAATAATGTATAAAGAACATCTGCAGAAGGCAGCCTTCAAAGCAGATCTCAATTAGAACCAGAAATGAAGATGCCCAGTACAATAAGCAGTGTTGAGGATGAGATACAAAGCTTGGTAAAGACCAGCATAGGTAGGAAGAGGTACATCAGTTGCTGGAGAGAGATATTTATCTTGGTTACTGCCTGTGGAACCTTGAATTTACTTGATGAAACTTTTCTATCCCACATCTCCTTAATTCTCACCAAATGATTGGTTGGGATTATGCATATAAGGTGTACAGGACTTTAAGACTGGAAAGATTTTTTAATCCTTTTTTTCTGCTTACTCTTCTATCTTAGCAGTATTGAGAGATTTGTCTTCTAGCTTGCTGGTTCTGGCTTCCATCTCATCAATTCTACGTCTTTGCCCTTTCAGTGTATTGTCCATTTCTGGTATTTTATTATTAATCATTTAGACCTATTTTTACAGGTTTTGAAGAGTTTCCAACGCTGTATCTATCTTATTGATTATTCCTGCAACACTTTCCTGACTTCTTCCTAATTTTTCTCAAACCCTTTTTGGAGACTTCAGATTTGCTTCAGTATCATTCTCCTGAATTCTTTCTCAGGCAGTTCCAAGGCCTGCCCTCCTTCCAGTGGGAAGTCTAGGTCTATCTCCAGATCATTTGTGTTAGTTACTCTATTCTGTTTCTGGACATGTGCCAAAATGGTCAGCTGTTTCTTGGACAACTTTAATGATTAAATAAGAATCAACTTGATGGCACTTAATAACAACATGTTGATATTTTATTCAGGTTTCTGATTGCCTTCAGGTAGATCTGATCAGGAGACGTGCTTTCTTTTTCACTTTTCTTATTACTAAACTCAGAGTAACCACAGCAGGTATTGGCTGTCTATCTGGTATATAGCAGCTGTTATTGGCTCTTGCCTGGATGATGGGATTTTATAGGGTGTGATTGCAGCTTGGCTATATGACCACAATTGCTGTCTCTTCTTGGGTAATGTAGGGAGAGAAAGAGCTCCCTGAAGGTAAAAGGGCGACCAAAAACCAAACCAAAACAACAACAACAACAACAACAAAAACACCCCCAAAACCAGATTTGGTACTACAGTCTAAATTGCATAAAAGAAAAGAAGTAAAAAAAATCTGTAGCAAAACAATGAGTATGACTTTAACGCCCCTTTTCTCAGCTGGTTTAGGCCGTTCTGGGAGATGTTCCATTTTAAGCAGTTCCTGGTGACTCCTCCCACTTCCGCAATTCTGGGCCTAGAAATCTTTGCTGGGCAGATCTGTGTGCAAGCAAAGTAGAACCCTCCAAGGGTGTGGGGGTGTCCACTCACTCAGGCATCCCCTGTAGTCACTAGAGTAGAGGTGCACAGGCAGTGAGAGACCAAAGAACAGATAAAAGAAAAAAAACAACAACAACAATGTCCACACCTTTATCTCTGAGGATCCTCAGAAGTCTGCAGTCGGAGCACTTCTCTGACCCTTCACCAGCTCTGTCTGGCTGCTGTGGATCAGAAAACAGCGTTTCTTGCTTCTGTTACAAATTTCAATAGCTGTAAACCTTTTAACTTTCTAAATATTCCTTTATATGTAGTTCAGAGTTCTGGGACCATTTCCTGAATTTGCTTCGTCTGATATTCTGTGTTATTACTGCAGAGCATTGCTCCACATCTCTTCCTAATCCATCATTAAGCCCCACCTCTATTTATTTAATCTGTATGCTGCACAAATAATCTATTAAACTGTATTATATGAAGAAGAACATGGCATATTACTTTAGCCAATCTGCTGCAAAAAAACTCTTTAAAGTGTTAAGAGCAACGATGTCAGTTTGAGGACTAAGATGTGCCTGGCCCAAGCCATGGAATTTTAATTTGTATCATGATGGTGGTGGTGGTGGCCATTTGCCGTGGAGTGGGTTACAATTTATAGCAATCCTGTACAGAGTTCTGAGGCTGTAAATCTTTATGGGAGCAGAAAGCCTCATCTTTCTCCCGTGGAACAGCTGGTAGTTTTGAACTGCTGAACTTAAGGTTCATAGCATAGGCATGTATAAATTGGACAATCAATAAGGAAAAACGTAGAAGAATCAATGCATTTGAATTATAGTTTTGGAAAAGAATACTGAAAGTACCATGGGGTATCAGAAAAACAAACAAATTTGTCATGGAAGTACAGCAAAAATTCTCCCTAAAAGCCATGATATCAAGACTTAATCTCTCGTACTTTAAATATGTTACCAAGAGGGATCAGTCCCTGGAGAAGGACATCATGCTTGATAAAATGAGGGGTTAGAGAAAAAGAGGAAGACTCCCACAAGGAGTGGTGGTAACAATGTGCTCAAACATAACAGCTGTGGGAATGATGAAGGACTGTACAGTGTTTCATTCTGTCGTGCATAAGGTCACTATGAATTGTAACCAACTTGAAAGCACCTGACAACATTTCCCAAATGTAGAGAAGTTGATGCCTAAGCGATTTTCTTTTGATGAGTGACCCTCTTGGAAAAAAATGAAAGGAGAATGATTGTGTACACAACACTAAGTGTTGCCAATAAATTGTTTAATGAAAAGATTTTCTGTTTCACAGCCATAACCACATCATTCTCCACCCTGAGAAAGATTGTATTCTGTTTTCCCTGAAAGTAAACTGGAATTAAATTGTCTGCATGCAATAACAGATTATCTGTGTGGAAGAACTATTATGTTCCCACTATGGCTTAGAGGTCCATCATGGCTCTATTGCCTTCTTTTATATGAACATATCAATCTGTCAGACTGAGAAGTTGAACATGTGTTTTGTAAAGGAGAATCAAGAAAGGATGAATAAGTCACGGATGAAAGACTAGATTAGGGCAGAATGTAAACATATTTTATAATAGCAATGTATTTTAATTTACTTTATTCCAAAGGTTGCTTTCCAGTCATAACATTTCAGGTGTCTGGTTGGATGGAGCCCTTGTTGTTTCTATAGTTTTGATAATGTTTATTTCTGTAAATAATAGCTTTTAGAACTATTTGATAAGTACAATTAAGTTGTTTTAATAGTAGTATACTGAGAATCTTCTTCTTTAATTTTCACTATATCATTATTAGGCGTGGACCACTTTATTTACATTTTATGAATGAGGAACCCAGGTTTAAGAGAGAATAGGCAAAGATAAAATTATTCTAACTTGTTCTAACAAAGATAAAAAAATCCAATTAGTCTATTATTTTATTGTTATTGCATGCATTGTGCTTTGAAATGAATTGCAGTAATTCATACTATTAAATTTTTATTTGTATCTATTAAAATTAACTTTATTATTATTTTTAGTATAGTTAGCACTTTCCTATTTATTTGAATTTTTTTCACTATACATTTTAGATTGTATATTGTTTGGCTTTTGATTTGTTTCAAACTTCTGGTGTTATTCTTTAATAATGTGTCTGGATGCAAACTATCGGATTTATTTCCTTGTTGATTCTATTTTGCTTGAAATTATTTGCTAAAGATTAGACATTGGGGTGCTAACCACACGGTTGGTGCTTCAAACCCACTAGCTGCTCCATAGGAGATTGATGAAGCTGTGTGTTCCCATAAACATCTGCAACATATAAACAGTCTGTAAAACCTTATATAGGGTTTCTATGAGTCAGAATCAATTTGAGGAAAGAGGGTTTAGTTTTTGGATACTAGGCTATACCATCTATTATAGATAGGATTATAGGGGTGATCCTATAGGATACACAGTGGACGACTAACCACAAGCTTAGCAGTTCAAACCTATTAATGACTCCTCAGAAACCCTATATATGATCACTAGCCACTCCTCAGAAACCCTATACAGGGCCACTGTGAGTCAGAAATGACTCATTGACACTTAACAACAATAGCTGCACTAACAGTTATTGTTGTTGTTAGATGCCATTTAGTCTGTTCCAAATCATAATGATGCTTAGTATAGCAAAATGAAGCATTGCCTAATCATGCATCATCCTCACAATTGTGATGTTTGAGCCTGTTATTGCTACAACTGTGCCAATCCATTTTGTGGAAGGGTCTTTCTCTTATTTATTGATCCTCCATTTTGTCAAGCTTGATGTCCTTCTCCAGGGACTGACCCCTTCTAACAACATGTCCAAACAAAGTCTTGCCATCCTTGCTTCTAAATGCTATTTCCACTTTCATTAAGCTACTTCTACCTATATGCTATGTTTTGCAAAATGACATCTCTAAGTTTTGAAAACTACCATCCAAATAAAAAGTTGTCTTCATCCTTCGATGTCTTAGACACATTTCTAAAATGCCAATAATACTATTCTTAATTCCCCTCTCTAGTACTATTTCTTGGCAATATCAATTTTTCCCAACATATTATCACTGAAGAAGGATGTCATGTTTGGTAAGGTGGAGGGTCACGGAAAAAGAAGAAGACCCCCAAGTGAAATGGATTGGCAGTGACAGCATCAATGGGCTCAAGTGTGACAACAATTATGGGGTTGGCCCAGGATCGGGCAGTGTTTCATTCTGTTGTGCTTAGGATCACTGTGAGTTGGTACTGACTCAATGGCACCTAACTATAACAACAACAAATAAATTGTATCACCATCTGCTTTCTGAAGTTTGAAGCATGTGGATCATCTTTGATTTTTCCTTTCCCTCACTTCTCAAATTCATATCTACCCCATCAATATGATTTTTAGAGTAACAGTCACTGAATCACCATGTGTCGAATGAATAAATTTATGAATGGTTAAATCCTAATCTGTCCTAAAGAGCAAACTGTTCTTTATTAATTAATCAATTTTTCTGGTATGAGGTTACATTAAAAATAGTGCTACAAGATAATTAAAACTAGAGCTTCTACAAGCAACTTTAGAAACAGATATCGGCTTCATGGTGCAGAGGCATAGTAGTGATTGGCAGAAAGAAAGTGTGATTTTTTTTCTTGTTGTTCCCCACAATCTCCTGCTGACCAGAGGTATGGCCAGCCCACACCCATTGTATATGCCTAAGGAAACTCACACTCTCTGGGGAGTTGAAATCACATGTTGATGAGCTGACCAATAGTGAGCATCATTAACATGAGTTGGGTATCTGTACCAACCTGGATTCAGGTGAGTCTTGCTCTAAACCTGCAAAGTTAGGCCTGGCCAGCCCTGGAGTAGTCCTCACTAGGAGACAAAGTCGAACAGACTGGGGAAAAAAAAAAAAAAAAAAGATACAGACAAGTGAACTGCCCTGGCAAGTGAAATGCAGCAGTCATCTTGAAATTTTGGGGAAAGCACTGGAAGTAGAGCCGGAGTTTTAGTGACACAGAAACATACTGGTGACTGGTAGAGAGAAAATTGTGATTTTTTTTCCCTCCCCTCTTCACATTTCCCTTATGACCAGAGGTGTGATCAGCCCAACCCAAGGGAAATCTGGTGGCCAGCCACCTCACTATCCATGTTGTCCTCTGAGCCCAAAAGCCACTGATCCTAGCTGTTTTGTGGTCTGCATGAACTGCTTATGGAATGGGTGTCCAGAACAGACAACACCTTGGTCTGTAGGAACTCCACCTAGGGCCAGGAATGCCACTGTCTCATCCCTAACCCAACCATCTCATCAGAGTACTGATGGCAGGAGCACCCAGAGTTTTCTCCTTTCTGTTTTCATCATTTTTGCTAATTGTGTTTAGTGTTTTTCTTTCTTTTTATTTTCTGTTATTTTTCTCTTTTATATACTTTTTTATTTCCTTCTTTTTGGTTATTGTATTCTTTTCATAGCTGTTGCCTGTTTTATTTTCTTCATTTTATTTTTCTCCTTTACTACTATTTTTTTTCACTGTTGTTTGTTTTTTCCCTTCTCATTTTTTCTCTTCTTGCCTCACCTGATGTAGGAGAGCAACTGTGCCCACACAGCCCAATCACAACCATATCCTCTGTGGTCCTAACCATTGACAAAAAATCAATACCAGCTGCTATTCATGTGATTAACAGCAACAGTCAAAACCAACCAAACTCACCCTAAACTGAGCTGCATTAACACTGTATGGATAAATGCACACATGCTTCCATTTTCTAATCACACTGACCAGGAGGCCTTTGGTGAGTGCCTAAGGACACATCAACATATAAACATCAGTTAAATACAAATACAATGATACCACAATGCCTTGGAAGCAACAGACAATTGATGTTCAAACAAAGAAACAAGACAGAGTTGCTCAAACAAGTGACATAGATGCAGAGCCAGAAAACATTTTTCAGGAAGAAAAGGCATTAGAACAACCTAAAAAAGGATTCAAGAGAATATTTAGGTAACTTCAACTTTTCAGGTCTGGAACTGAACTTACCCTTGTATCCCAATTTCCAGCCAAGTTGTAGATAGATATATAGCAGGGACAACAGCATTATAACACACGCTCACCATGGAATGGCCATTCAAAATCAAAAGAACAACATTAATCTAAGGACAAATTAAAAAGGATGGAAGAATGGAAATATGAACCATAGAGAACAAGGGTAATAATGGTAATTGTATGGAGAGAATTGCAATCATTGAGATGAAAGAATATGTGTGATTTGTTGAATGAAAAACTGATGAGCTGCTCTGTAAACCTTTACTCAGTTCACACACACACACAATTATAGAAACCCTTATTAAACAAAAATATCTAGGTCTACACAATTATGAAGTTTTTTTGTTATCTCCCTCCCCCGCCCTCCACCATATCTCCAATGGTTCCCTGGAGTCCTGGAGAGGCACTGTAGGATAACCATTGGACTGTTAACTGTAAGATCAGCAGTTCAAACCCATCAGCTGTTCCTTGGAAACCCATACAGGGCAGCTATAAGTCAGAACTGAATATAAGGTGCTTAACAGCAACAACAGCAACATCCCTTCCCTGGTATGGCACTGTAGGATTAATACTGGGTTTCTAACCACAAGGTTGATGGTTCAAACCCACCAACTTGCTCCTTGGAAACACTATACAGGTTTGCTGTAAGTTGGAACTTACTCAAAGACACTTAACAACAAACAAAAACAACCCTTCCTTGAGGACACTGGTAGCACTGGACTGCTAACCACAAGGTTGATAATTCAAACTCACTATCCAGTCCTAGTGTAGTGCTGTAGGAGAAGCACTGGACTGCAAGGTTGATTTGAACCATAAAGTCGTTGGTTCAAACTTACCAGTAGGTCCTCAGAAACCCTGTACAGGGTCACTGTGAGTTAGGACCAATTCAAAGGCACTTAAGAACATACATCTACATTGCAGGAGAAAGATGAGATCTTCTGCTCCCGTACAGATTTGCAGAATTGGAAACCTTATACAAAGTCAGTGTAAGTTCAATTCAACTTGACAGCACCTAACAATCCTTTCATTAAGAATTCTACACTCTTCAATTTATAGCATGTCAAATTGGAAATTTTTACATCCTCAAGGGATTCAAATCATATTTCTTTTCAATGTTTTCTGAGTTTGGGGTACAAAAAGATGTCTGAAGGTACAAAATCAGTGCTGGAGAGTGTATCAGGTAAGGTTTCCCAAAAAAATTGTCATAAGACAGTCCTTGTTAACCTTAGAGAATGAGCAGGTGCAGTGTGGTGATGAGAAAAACATGACTCAGCACAGTTTTTGTGACCTTCTTGTCACCAATGCAGTTTTCAATTTTCTTAAAACACCTTCATAATAAGCTCCCATGATTGTTTATTGGCCTCAAGAAAATCTATCAAGATCAACTCTTTGGAATCCAAAATACCAGTTGTCATATCCTTCTGAGCTGACCTGTCTGCTTTGAATTTAACTGACCCTTCTGAAGTCAATGTTTTATTTGGATCTTTTTTGAAGACATCTTAATTAGACTAAGACAATTTTGTTCCTGAGAGAATTTTTCTGCAGCCATCCACTGATTTCAAATATATTCTTTAGCATGTTTTCTTGGAATAAAACTGTGCAGGTATGAACTGGAAACCTTAGTAGCAACAATTTTAGTTACCCTTACATGTTCAAAATAATTCTATGCCATTGCCCTCATTTTTTTTTTTTTTTTCAAGAGAGAACTACTCTTTTTCAGAAGCAATCAATGGTGAATTGTCATTCCTAAGGAATCTTTTTCACAGTTGCACCTATTTTTCTCTAAAGGAAGCAAAAAAATGATGGATGACATTGTGTTTTTGTATTTTCTGTATATCTATTGCTTTAGAACAGAACATGGGAACACTGAATGTTTTAAAATTGGGAAAGGTGTGAGACAGGGTTGTATTCTTTCACCATACTTATTCAACCTGTATGCTGAGCAAATAATACGAGAAGCTGGGTTCTATGAAGAAAAACGTGGCATCAGGATTGGAGGAAGACTCATTAACAACCTGCGATATGCAGATGATACAACCTTGATCGCTGAAAGTGAAGAGGACTTGAAACATTTACTTATGAAGATTAAAGAGCACAGCCTTCGATATGGATTACATCTAAATGTCAAGAAAACAAAAATCCTCACCACTGGACCAATAAACAACATTCTTATCAATGGAGAAAAGATTGAAGTTGTCAAGGACTTCATTCTTCTTGGATCAACTATCAACACTCGCGGAAGTAGCAGTCAAGAGATCAGACGACGTATTGCACTGGGCAAATCTGCTGCACAGGAACTTTTTAAAGTGTTGAAGAGTAGAGATGTCAGCTTGAGGACTAGGGTGCGCCTGACCCAGGCCATTGTGTTTTCAATAGCCTCATATGGATGCGAAAGCTGGACAGTGAATAAGGAGGATCGTAGAAGAATTGATGCCTTTGAGTTGTGGTGTTGGAGGAGAGTACTGAAAGTGCCATGGACTGCCAAAAGAACCAATAAATCTGTTTTGGAGGAAGTGCAGCCAGAGTGCTCCTTGGAGGCCAGGATGGCTAAACTTCGTCTCTCCTACTTTGGACATATTGTCCGGAGGAAACAATCGCTGGAGAAGGATGTCATGCTGGGTAGGATGGAGGGTTAGAGAAAAAGAGGAAGACCCCCAATGAGATGGATCAGCCAGGTGGCATCATTGATGGACTCAAGTGTGGCAGCGGTAGTGAGGTTGGCCCAGGATCGGACATTGTTTCGTTCTGCTGTGCATGGGGTCGCTATGAGTCGGTTCCGACTCGATGGCACCTGACAACAACAACATTGCTTTAGAAGTGAAACTTTACATCATGAATTAGGTTCCCTTTTAACAATTTTTAAAGCATTAATTCTATGACATTGTTTACATTTTCACAACATGTCAGAATTCTCATTGTTTCCATCTTATTTGTTTTGTTCCTTCATTTAGGAGCCCTAACTGAACCAAGCAAAAAGGACTTGCTTTCCATAATTGCTTTTGGGTAAATGTTGAACTTCGGTCTCATATAGTTAACTGTATAGGGGGCACATTACTCCCAGGTGGGTGAGATTGTTTTGCAGTCGCCTTTCATGTCTTGAATTATTTTCTACAGATATGATGACATGAAAATGAAATTTGGTTTCAAATTCACTGTAGGGGTCAGCTCCTGTGCTAAGCTTAAGGTTACTAGAAGAAAACGATCATAGATATTTCTTGCTTTCAGGAAGCTGGTGATTTAATGGATATTACAAACACAAAGCAAGCAATCATGATCCATGTTGCTATGGTAAAGGTAGGATAATAATGGGGCACACAAGCAATTGTAGCAGGGAAATCTAAAATCATCTAGGAATCAACAAAAGGCTTTCTTGAAGAAGTGATGTTTAAGTTAATTTTTTAAATGAAAGCATTTTGCACTCATTTACTTGTTGGCTCCCAGTCCCATTAAGCACTTCTATAATCTGCTTAGAACTGCTGAAGTGGAAAGACAACAAACTACATTTGTCATACTTCATTGACAACTACCTTTCTGGTAGATTCTATCATGGGAAGCACTAGGGACATTCCTTGTACAAAAACAACAACAAAAACAAAAAATGGAAGGAGAAGAGAAAACCCATCCAACACCCGTCTCTTTGTTTACTTCCTCTGCAAATTTTATAAATGATTTGTAGTGCTAAGCCACCTTTGTTTGAAATACCCAGTACTCTCTTCCTCACTACACTGTGACTGGAATATATGGATAGAAAGTAACTAGACAACAGCAAACAATGTAAACATAGACGATAATTTACACAAAGTATTAGTGATAGAGATTTTTGTTTTGTTTTTATGTTTTTCCCATTAAGAAATTAAAAATTCAGTGTTTTTCTTGTGATCCTGAAAAAAAATGATCACTAGAGAAATTTGGAGTCTCAAAAACTGAATTCAGCACTACAATTAAAATATTTTACATTTTAATTCACTGTCCAAATGAAAACTTCAACTTTCTCCTCTGTCACCAACACATTTATATCTGAATCTGCCTTTGACTCTTCTAGAAGATATGATGTATTCTATCCTATTCAAAATGTATCACCATTTATTTTCTGAGGCTTCTTTCACATGTTTTTGTAATGTTTGATTGTGAATTATGTGATAGTTTATATGGGAAAACATTAGCTTTACATTCCTCCTATTGTGTAGCATTACATTGCCATGGTTACAATCCCCTCCATGCATCATCAACCAACCAAATTGTATACCCCGCAAGCCTGCTGCTGGTCATCAGCACACAGCCCCTCTCCTTCTGGGTCTAGAGTTCCCAGTCGCTCCATCTCTCCATGTCATTGTCTCTGCCTCCATCTCTGGCATCACCGTTTCTCTGTCTTTCACACATTTTGACTCACCAATATTCCCTTCTCTTTCCATCATCTTTCTCTTCTATTCTCTATGAATAATTTTCATTATTAGCATGTAAACTCTTATATTTATTCCAATAAAACTTTCTTTGTCATCACATTGTTCACTGTTGGACACACTATATTTTTTTCTTGATTTCACAGTCTTGTTTCTTGATGGAGATTTTACACTTGCAACTAGCTTTTTAAAAGGAAACAAAAGCAGTGATTATAGGAGGAAGTAAAAAATGGATGACAAAACCTAAATACATTTTTTTAAATTGTAGAGTTAAAGAATCATGGGGGAAATAAAGCAAAAAACCAAAACATGACAGCATATTAGGACTCATGTGGGTATGGATAAATAGAATTAAAATTACGATGTTGGAAAGCTCCCCTTGTGATGAAGTCATCAGGATGAAACTAAAGAACTACTAAATTGTGAGAATGGTATAAACACATTAGTTAATCCTTTAATATGAAGTGTAATTCACCTTTCCATATCTTTACTAATAACATCAATTATAGAATTAGAATCCTAACAAATCAGTACTAGAAAATGTATTTTAAATTGCTTTGAATTTGTGAACATTTATGTAAAAAACAATGAATCATATTTTTTAGGTAAGATAATAGTAACAACATGTTTACAATTATATATGTAAATAATAATAAACAACAACTTAATTTTAATTTAACAGTAGACTCAATTAATGTTGTACCATCAATTGACCAAATTAAAATAAGTGAAGAGAAACTCTTTTGTTTATAAAGGACTCTAATGCTAAGCTTTAACGTAGTGTTAAAGCTTCTTCATTTCCACTTGTTCATCCAGCGTGTCAACCTAACTTCCCAAGTGAAACCACCTCGAGGATGGCTCACCAAATCTGCCGAGTCTTGATATTGTATATGACAGGGTTCATCAGGTGAGGGAAGAGCACAGAGAAGGTGCCCATGAGGATGTGTACCAGGGGTGAGAGGTGGTGCCCAAATCTGTGCACAATGGATATACCTAGCATTGGTACATAGAAGCAGAGCACTGCCAGAATGTGGGAGACACAGGTATTGAGGGCCTTGAGTCACTCCTCTGCAGAGGCAATGGCCAGCACAGTGGGGAGGATGATAGTGTAGGAGAGCAGGATGAAGAGGACATCAGAGCCCATGGCCAGCATAATGATGCATAACCCATACAGCTTATTGAAGTGGATATCAGAGCAGGCCAAATGGATCATGTCCTGGTGAAGGCAGTAGGCACGAGAGAGTGCCCCTTGGTGGCAGTAATCAAATTTTAATAGGTGCACTGAGGGTGCAGCAGTAAGGGCAGTACTCTGCATGTCCAGTACCACCCCAACTGATGACACTCAAGAGCCCGTGAGCAAAGAAGCATAGCGCAGTGGGAAACGGATAGCCACAAGTCAGTCCAGAGCCATGGCAAAGAGCACGGTTGACTCCATGAAAGAGAAGGAGTGGAGGCAGTACTGCTGCAGAACACACTGTACCAGGCTTATGGTCTGAGCACACCTAACACTGAGGGCAGTGTGGACATGCACAGGCCCAAGTCTGTCACAGCCAGAAGAGCCAGGAAATAGTACATGGACTGGTGGAGGGAAGGGTCAGTTCATACCATATGCAAGATCATGGTGTTACCTAGAATGGCCACAAGGTATCCAACAAAAATGGGCAATGAGATCCAGTGGTGAGCCCACTCCAGGCCTGGGAAGCCCATCAACAGGAATGTAGAGAAGCTCAAGTTGGTTCTTGATAGGGTGGCTAGTCTCATCCTCAGGAGACCTATTCATGCTGGCAAAGGTGGCAGTGTGTTTGTTAATAAACAGACTGTAAATATAACCCTTCCCTCCCATATACCCCCTCCCATATACACCCCCACACCACCCCATATTCTGTTGGCTGGTTTGTTCTCTCTAGACTCATGACATTTCAATTAGTCACTATGCAGCCTATGACTTCCCTGCTTTCTCCTTTGTTTCTTTTATTCCCATCCAATCTTGGCTTACCTTAGATAAATCTCATCATTCCTTACTACTGCTCTTCACCAGCTAGTAAATAGGGTTTTTTGAATCTTGGGTCAGAAAAATCTATATATCTTTAACAGAGTTTTCAATTTCTCAGAGAAATCCCCTACTCCCAAATGGTATTCTTTGTATGATCTTCCCTCTTCAAACTTTTTGATTCTTATATAATGTATTATCACTAATTTTTTAAAGTAAATTGAGGATTTCTGTTAGAGATTCCTACATTTAGTTTCCCTCTTTTGGTTAAATAATCCTTTCCACATGTCTATGTGACCAGAAGAAGAAGTGTCCTGCTTCTCTCTAAACTCAACTCTCTTGAATAACTCGGTGACTCTCCTTATCTAGTAACTGACCCCACAGGTTTCTTTTTGAGACTTTGGGAAATGATTTCTTCTTCTCAAAATATCTATTAATTCTGCATATATTATCTACATCTAAACAGCTGTTACCTTTTTCTAATTCCTGTGATTTGTTTTATTCACAGAGTTCACAGACATACCTGTCCCCTTGTGTGTATATGTTCTATCCTGTAATTTCAAAGACTCCCTTCATAGAAATCCACGTGGAGACCTGAGGCAACTTATAAATCTGGTAAGCTTATTAGAGTGAAGTTTTCTAAATAGATATGACAAAAACAAACAACATGTCAATAAAGTGTACCTCACAAAATTTGAATCAATGATAAAACTTGAACCTTACTAAAATTAGTTTATTAAATACCATGCACAGGGTCACTAGGGAAGATACTTATAAGAACATCCCTGATGCTCTGGATCTTAGTGTCTCACATCATATTTGTTTCTGTATCTTATCTTCATCAGTACAATGGATAATATTATCTCCTAATTCAATGTATCTGCTGAGATATTGAGAGACTGAGTAGTAATTGAGAGAGAATGATGAAGATGATAGTAAGGAATAGGTCTGAGACACAGCAAGTAGGTAAAGCTAAGGGACAGACTGAGGGATGAGGCTGAAGATTGGAAGAAGATATAATGAAAATCAGTTGGAAAGTACGACAGGCTGTAAAATGGAGACCTTACTAATAATATATTGAGAGAAAAGGGGAAGGAGGTATGGATAAGGAGGTAAAGTTGACTAGAGGACAGAAAGAAAGGAGAATAAGAAAAAACAGGGAAATGAAAGATAGTTACAACTATGGAAACTGAAAAAGGCAAGCTGAGTATCTGCAGAAATAAGGTTGTATAATTTAGAGGAAGAAACTGAAGAGCATAGGAAGGTTAAAGGACAAAGGATGAAGGGGCAAATGAAATGAAAAAAAAAAACAAAAACAAACTAAGTGCCAGAGAGATTATTGAAAGATTATGAGGAGGATGATTGATGACAGAAAGACATGAAAACAGAATTGGTCAGAGAGAGAGAAAGAGGCAGAAGAACCATGAAGAAAAAAAAAACCAAAAAATTATTGAGTCATTTGAGGAGAAACCTAGGGATCAGTAGTGGATCTTAATATGTGAGGAATGGCAACAGGCAGAGGTTACAAGAGAGAGAGGTGATCTAATGAAAGATGTTTAGACGAGTTTGAGGGAAAAAGAAAGTCTTCTATTGGTAGTAAGAAAGGGATAGGTGAATGCTCAAGAGGGTGAAAAATGGAGGATGCAGTGCTCAAGTGTGGTGGAACTGAATTGGTTATGGTTGGGAAACAGAGAGGGAGAGGCAATGAGTAACTTAAGAAAGCGGTACCCTGTGAAGGAGGCCAGGGAAGATTTCATAGTCCTTTGTTCAAGCTCCTAGTCTCAAATCCACTAGGTTGAAAATTCAACCTAGTTCTTTGGACCTGTAGATGCAGTTTCTCCCACCATTATTTATTTTTAGGCAACTTTATATGTTGAATACCAGCAGTGAGTCTAAAATCAAACTGCTTTGATTCAAACCATGACTCCTATATTTATTAATTATTTGATTATTCAAATTATTGGTTTAATTGCAGCTTTTTTGTTTAAAAATAATTATAGTAACCACATTGTTTTTTAAGATCATGGTGCCATCTACATACCTTTATAAATGTGATGCAGTTAAAACCATTGACCCTGTAGATGTCAAATTATTATTTGTAATTTAAACACTAACCCTACCTACTAATTGAAAGGTATCCATAATGTTTATTTACTAAGAAAATATCTGTAATATTATGATTAAGAGAAAGTCAGTAAGTGATCTGGAAACAATAAAGAGTAAGAAACGCAGGATTGGGAACTATGAGTGTTTGACCAGGTTTTTGGGTCAGCCAATCACATGGATTTAGTGAAATTGCTAATTCTCATTGTACCTTAACTGCTTTCCATGATGGATTGTTTTCATACTTTACCTGATTTCTTTTAAGAGTTGCTATCTGACTAGTCTGCTAAGCAGAGGTTGACACTTCAAACTCACCAGCTGCTTTTGGAAACTCTACAAGGGTCACTGACACAGAATTAACGCAAGAACACACAACAACGACACTTGGACATCATGAACCAACTTGATGGCACACAACGACCACAACCATTGGGTGGTGAAGGAAACTGTGAAAAGAAACCTTAAAAGTCCCCCTATCGGGTAGTTGTGATTGTGATTCTTTGCTAATGACATCCCGTTTCACTTCCAATCAAAGCCCATTCCAGTAACAAATCCATGTCTCCCTGTGCAACAAAAGAAAATCAGAGAATAGATGCTCTAACTCATACAGGCCGTTATCCATACAGTTGCCTAGCCCACAAAGTTAACACACCTGCTAGATAAGACATATGACAGACATCACTGGTTTGGCTTCCAAAAGATTTCAAACTGAAAGGTCAGTAGTTCCAAACCACCATCTGCTCTGTGAGAGAAAGATGAAGCTGTAAAGATTTACAGTCTTGGAAACTGAATATAAAGTGGCTATGAGTTAGAATTGATTCGATGGTAATAAATGGATTTTATCCACAAACTAGTGTTTTAAACAACTTACTTATCTTTCACAGTCTGCAGCTCCTTTCAGGACCCTACAGCCCTTTCCATGCCTCTTGGAATTGACTTAGAAAACGGGTCTGTGTCTGCTGCACAGGTGATGATAAATCTGTCTCTCTTTTTCCCTTGGGTCTCAGGACCTAAGAGGAATGTGCTTAGATACAGATCTGATTAACATTATAGAGAGATCATCTCTGCATAACTTAGAATTATAGGGTCCTAATCCTGCTGTGGCACTGTGGGTTAATGCACTGAACAGCAAAGTCAGTTTGAATCTTAAGGTTCGTGGTTCAAGCTTACCAGTCACTCCTCAGAAACCTACTTGACAGCTATGATTCGGAAACCAACTTGACAGCATTTAGCAACAACAGTCATCTTCTATTGAAATCTAGGGACACATAAGTACATCATGACATCTTTCATCTGACCAGATGGTCCTTTATTCTCTTCTTCCAGCAACTGCTATTGTCATAAGAACATTTTTGGATTGATCGTCAGTAACTCCTTTCTGTGTTTCTTTCCTTTCCCCAAACAAGCATCTTTTGAGATTCTTATTTTTATTACACAGTTATTCATTTTAATTCATTCAACAAAGATATAGAGACTACACATTTGGTCCAAATCTGTAGGACCATAGGCAAAAAAGACATAATCTCTGCCTTTGCGAAAATCATTGTTTTCTACAGGAGATTGATGTGAAAATATCAACTCTCCCAGAGAGTGTGAAAATGACTTCAGGAGATTGTTTTTGTTGTTGTTAGGTGCCATCGAGTCAGTACCAACCCATAGTAACCTTATGCACAACATAATGATACACTGCCCGATCCTGGGCCAACCTCACTACTGTTGCCATGCTTGAGTCCATTGATGCTGCCACTTGCCCAATCCATCTCATTGAAGGTCTTCCTCTTTTTCTCTGACCCTCCACCTTACCAAACATGGTAGGTATCCTTCTCCATTGACTGGTCCCTCCTGACAATATGTCCAAAGTATGAGAGACGAAGTTTGGCTATCTTGGCCTCCAAGGAGCACTCTGGCTGCACTTTTTCCGAAATGGATCTATTGGTACTTTTGGCAGCACATGGCACTTTCAATATTCTCCTCCAACACCATATTTCAAAAGCATCAATTCTTCTATGGTTTTCCTTATTCACTGTCCAGCTTTCGCATGCATATGAGGTTATTGAAAAATACCGTGGCTTGGGTCAGGTGCACCTTAGTCCTCAAGCTGACATCTTTGCTCTTCAACACTTTAAAAAGGTCTTGTGCAGCAGATTTGCCTAATGCAATACGTCGTTTGATGTCTTGATTGCTGCTTCCTTGAGTGTTGGTAGTTGATCCAAGAAGAATGAAGTCCTTGACGTCAATCTTTCCTCCATTGATAAGAATGTTGTTTATTGGTCCAGTGGTGAAGATTTTTGTTTTCTTTACATTGAGATGTAATCCATATCTTAGGCTGTGCTCTTTGATTTTCATCAGTAAATGTTTCAAGTCCTCTTCACTTTCAGCAAGCAAGGTTGTAACACCTGCATATCTCAGGTTAATGAGTCTTCCTCCAAATCTGATGCCACATTTCTCTTCATATAACCCAGCTTCTCAGATTCTTTGCTCAGCATACAAGTTGAATAAGTATGGTGGTGAAAGAATACAACCTTGTTGCATATTTTTTTAAAATTTTAAAGCATTCAGTGTTCCCATGTTCTGTTTGAACAATTGCTTCTTGGTCCAGGTACAGATTCCTTATGAGCACAATTAAGTGTTCCGGAATACTCATACTTTGCAATGTTGTCCATAGCTTGTCATTATCCACACAATCCAAAGCCTTTGCATAGTCAATAAAATACAGGTAAACAACTTTCTGATATTCTCTGCTTTCAGCCAAGATCCATCGGACATCAACAATGATATCTCTCATTCCATGGCCTCTTCTGAATCTGACTTGAACCTCTGGAAGTTCTCTGTCAATATATGATTGTAGCCATTTCTTTATTACCTTTTCAAAACTTTACTCACATGGGATATCAAAGAGATTGTCTGATGATTTCCGCATTCCTTTGGGTCACCTCTCTTTGGAATGGGCACAAATATGGATCTCTTCCAATCAGTTGACCAGATAGTTGTCTTCCAAATTTCTTGGCAGTGATGAGTGAGTGCCTCCTGTGCCACCTCACTTTCTTGAAAGATTTCTATTTTTTCCCCATTATTTCCTGGTGCCTTGTTCTTTGCCAATTCCTTCAATGCACCTTGGACTCCCTTCTTCTGTATCATTGGCTCTTGGTCATATGCTGCCTCTTGAAACAGTTGAACATCAGGAGATACACAAATATAAATACAAACCCAAACACCCTAAAGCATTCTCACTTCCATTTATTTTCGTCTCTCCCTAAAAATAACTGTTTTTCAGTTAGTCATTTATCATTCTCAGTTTAGATTTTAATGCTTTTGTTATATATCATAAAGAACAAGTACCATGGTGTACCATGGTATTCCATGTTTAAATAATTCTATAAGAACTACCATACATAATTAAACATTTGGAATTTATTTTAATCAACATTGTATATTTAATTAATGAAATGCCATGCTGCCAGTGTTATTATTGTTAAGTGTCGTTGTATTGCTCCTGTATAATAGCAACCTTATTTAAGGTTTCCAGGAGTCCTGGTATGACATTGTAGAATAAGTACTGGACTTGTAACTGCTAGATCACTGGTTCTAGATCACTGAATGGTTCAGACTACCAGCCATTCCCAGGCAATCCTATACAATAGGGTCACTATGAATTGGTTTTGACTTAATGGCACTTAACAATTGAGTTTCCAAGGAGGGTCTTGTGGATTTGAACTACTGCCCTTGAAGTTAGCAGTCCAGTGCTTATCCTACAGTGCTACACCAAAACTCCATGCTACCATAGTTGAGTGATTTTAATGGCATGTAGTGATGTCATTATGACTGCATTAAATTTTATTTATCTATTCTGCTGTTGTTGGATATCTAGATTGTTTTCAATTTTTATTATGTTAATCAATAAAACAATGAACATACTTGTACATGTCTCTTGGTACTGGAGATGTGAATGTTTCTAAAGTAAAAAGTTGACTGCTACATCAAATAATGGGTGTACCGTCTACTTCTAATAATGTTATTGTTTAGTGCCACTGAGTTAAGTTCTGACTCTTAGTAATTCTATGCATAACAGAAGGCAACACTGCTAGGTCCTGTAGCGTACTCATAGTTGTAATGTTTGAGCCCATTGCTACTGCCACTGTGTCAATCCATCACACTGGGAGTTTGCGTCTTTTCCCCTGACCCTCCATTTTATCAAGCATAATGCTCTTCAGTCCTGGTGTGACACTGTGGGTTAATGTGCCAGACTGTAAAACCATTTGAACTGCAAGGTTGGCAGTTCAAGCTCATCAGCTGCTCCTCAGAAACCCTATAAAGGGTCCCTATGGTCAGAACCAACTCAACGGCACTTAACAACAATGTTCTTCTCCAGTGACTGGTCCCTTCTGATAACTAGTCCTAAGTATGAGAGGTAATACAGAAACGGCTACAATCATACATTGACAGAGAACTTCCAGAGGTTCAAGCTGGATTCAGAAGAGGCCGTGGAACAAGAGATATCATTGCTGATATCCGATGGATCTTGGCTGAAAGCAGAGAATATCAGAAAGATGTTTACCTATGCTTTATTGACTACGCAAAGGCTTTCAATTGTGTGGATCATGACAAGCTATGGACAACATTGCGAAGTATGAGTATTCCAGAACACTTAATTGTACTTCTGAGAAATCTGTACCTGGACCAAGAGGCAGTTATTCGAACAGAGCATGGGAACACTGAATGTTTTAAAATTGGGAAAGGTGTGCGATAGGTTTGTGTTCTTTTGCCATTCTTGCTCAATATGTATGCTGAGAAAATAATACGAGAAGCTGGGTTCTATGAAGGAAAACGTGGCGTCAGGATTGGAGGAAGACTTATTAACAACCTGAGATATGCAGATGATACAACCTTGCTTGCTGAAAGTGAAGAGGTCTTAAAATATTTACTGATGAAGATCAAAGAGTACAGCCTTACATATTGATTACAACTCAATGTAAAGAAAACAAAAATCTTCACCACTGGACCAATAAACAGCATTCTTATCAATGGAGAAGAGATTGAGGTTGTCAAGGACTTCATTCTTCCTGGATCAACTATCAACACTCACGGAAGCAGCAGTCAAGAGATCAGACGATGTATTGCATTGGGCAAATCTGATGCACAGGAACTTTTTAAAGTATTGAAGAGCAGAGATGTCAGCTTGAGGACTAAGGTGCACCTGACCCAAGCCGTGGTATTTTCAATAACCTCATATGGATGCGAAAAGTGCCGTGGACTGCCAAAAGAACCAATAGATCTGTTTTGGAAGAAGTGTAACCAGAGTGCTCCTTGGAGGCCAAGATGGCTAGGCTTCGTCTCTCATACTTTGGACACATTTTCCGGAGAGAACAGTCACTGGAGAAGGATATCATGCTGGGTAAGGCGGAGGGTCAGAGAAAAAGAGGAAGACCCCCAACGAGATGGATCAGTCAGGTGGTATCATTGATGGCGTCAAGTGTGGCGGCGGTAGTGAGGTTGGCCCAGGATCGGACATTGTTTCATTCTGCTGTGCATGGGGTCGCTATGAGTCGGTTCCGACTCAATGGCACCTGACAACAACAACAACAAATATCCATAAGTAAAGGTCAAATTCATAAAATTCTAGCAATTTACTCTTACTTCCTATATCAAACTTCTTTATTTTCCTCTAGTTGAGTTCTGATCATCAAGCCATCCAAGCTATGCCAAATGTGTACTATACAAGTTTTCTTTTAAACATTTATGCATTAATATTTTTTGTGTATACTGTAAGGTAGGGGGTCAGATTATATTTTCCATATAAAAATTTGACCAACTCAACTTTCTGAAAATTCCAATCTTTACCAACTGTTTTTAATGTTATTTATTTCGGACAACCTATCTGTGTATCTGGAGTCCTGGTTTGGCACTGTGGGTTAATGCGCTAGACTGAAAGGTTGGTTTGAACCAAAGGGTGATGGTTCAAGCTCTCCAGCTGTTCTATGGAGTAGATTTTGACTCACACAGGGTCACTATGAGTCAGAACCAACTTCATGGTACTTAACAAAAACAACAGCAATTTGTGCATCTACTTCTTGGATTTTATTCTGTTCTGCTTATCCGAATTGTTTAATACCTTATTCAAAATATTTATAGAGCACAACAACCATCTTGTTCAAATGATTACTGCTTTACAAGAATATCTCTGAATCTTTTAGGCCTTGTCCCCATATACTTGTTTACTGTCAAATTATCTTGGCTTTCCTTGCCCCTTTGCTGCATCATATGAATTTCAAAATCACCTGTCACCTACTAAGTTCTATAGAGTAACTAGTTGAAATTTTTCCTAAAATTTAATTTATAAATTATTTTTGAAGAATTAACACACACACACATATATATAGACCGAATCTTTCTATTCCTTAAGAAGATATTTCTTTCCACTTATGTCTTTGTTTCAGTAACATTGTCACATAAGTCTTTCACGTCTTTTGCAATTCTTTTTTAAACATTTTATTGTTATTTGGGTGAAATTTTACATAGCATTTCCCCCCTCATTCAATAATTCATTAAACAGATTATTTTGTGACATTGGCTTTAATCCCTACAGCAGGACAACACTCTGCCTATTTCCCCCTGGGTTTCCCCATTTCTATTCATTTGGTTTCCCTGCCCTCCTCTGCTTTCTTATATTTGCTTTTGAGCAAATGTTTTCCTTTTGGTCTCATATAATTGACAGTTCTAAGGTGCATATTCCTCACCTGTGTAATTGTTTATTTCATAGGTCAGTCTGTTGTTAAGTACTGTGGAGTTGGTTCTGACTCATAGCGACCCTGCACAGGATTTCCAAGGCTGTAAATCTTTACGGGAGCAGATAGCCTCACCTTCCTCCTGCGGAGCCATTGGTAGTTTCAAACTGCTAACCTTGAGGTTGGCAGCCAGACTTGTAACCCCTATGCTACCAGAGCTCCTTAGGTCAGTCTGTTATTTGGTTGGAAAGTGACCTCCAGGAAAACTTCAGGACAGTAGTCTAATTGACACTAGTCTTTATCTAAAGACACCAGTCTTTATCCTACCAGAAAGTATGGTCTTCCTTATGAATTTGATTTTTATTCTACATTTTTCTCCAATTTTACCAAGAACATTCTAGTGTGGTCCTGATCAGAAAGTCAACAGTGGTAGCCTGGTACCATCTAGTTTTTCTGGTGTCAGGCTAGCGAAGGCTCTGATTTATGTGGGTTATTTGTGTGGGCTATTCGTTCTTTGGACTCCTGGTGTGGAGCTGTAGGAACAACACTGGATTGCAAACCACAAGGTCAGTGGTTCAAACCCACCAGCTGCTCCTTGGAAACCCTGTACATGGTCATTATGAGTCTGAACCTATTCAAAGGCACTAACAACAGCAATAATTAGTTCTTTCTTCCTTGAGTCATTGTTTTTATCCATTCTCATTTGCTCTGCACAGAAAGAGACTAATAGTTGTATTTGAGATGGTCCTTGCAAGCTTTTAACATCGGGATACTATTCATCAAAGTATTCATCTTTATGAACAGGTTATATCAGTTGACCTAGATTGCTCCAAGGACAGTAGTCCTTAGCCTTCAAGTCTGGTAACTATGAAGTTCTCTAAGAAGTTTCCATCACTGTGTCCCCAGTGTGTTCTGTTATATATATAAATATATATGTAACAATACCTATTGTTGTTGTTGTCAGGTGCCATCGAGTCGGAACTGACTCATAGCAACTCCAGAAGAATGAAACAATGTCCGATCCTGGGCCAACCTCACTACCACTGCCACACTTGATGCCATCAATGATGCCACCTGACTGATCCATCTCGTTGGGGGTCTTCCTCTTTTTCTCTGACCCTCCACCTTACCCAGCATGACATCCTTCTCGAGCAACTGTTCCCTCCTGACAATATGTCCAAAGTATGAGAGACGCAGCTTAGCCATCCTGGCCTCCAAGGAGCACTCTGGCTGCGCCTCTTCCAAAACAGATCTATTGGTTCTTTTGGCAGTCCATGGCTCTTTCAGTATTCTCCTCCAACACCACAACTCAAAGGTATCAATTCTTCTACGATCTTCCTTATTCACTGCCCAGCTTTCACATCCATATGAGGCTATTGAAAATACCATGGCTTGGGTCAGGTGTACCAACAATACCTATATATGTACAAATATCCACACTTCTACATTTCTGGAAAGAGATGGTGGAAAAGCTCCATATTACCAGCCAAAACATGGCCAGGGGCAGACTGAGGAACAGATTGTCAATTGTTATTGTTTTTATGTGCTGTGAAGTCAATTCCAACTCATAGTGACCCTGTACAGGTTTTCCAAAGCTGTAAATCATTATGGGAGCAGAAAACCTCATCTTTCTCCCACAGAACAACTGGTAGTTTCAAACTGCTGACCCTGAGATTAGTAGCCCAATATGCAACCACTATGCTACTTATATAAAATTTCAGGCTGAAACTGAAGAATATTAAAACAAGTCCATACCAAATATGATCTTGAATACATCCCACCTAAATTTGGAGACCATCTCAAGAACAGATTTAATGACAGAAGACCTGATGAATTGTAGGATAACATCACAAACACCTTACAGTAAGAAAGCAAAAGGTCATTGTTGTTGCTATTAGGTGTTGTAGAGTTGGTTCCAACTCACAGCAACCCTATATAGGGTTTCCAAGGAGTGACTGGTGAGTTTGAATCACCAGCCTTATGGTTCAAACCAACCTTGAAGCTGAGTGCTTATTCTATGGCACCACACCAGGACTCAAAAAGTCATTAAGATGGCAATCAAAAAGAAAAGACCAAAATGAATGTCAGAAAAGACTCTGAAACTTGTTCTCCAGTATAGAGATGATAAAGGAAATGGAAGAAATGAGGAGATAAAAGAGTTGAAAAGAAAATTTCAAAGGGAAACTCAAGAAGACAAAGTCCAATATTACAATGAAATGTGCAAAGATCTGGAGTTAGAAAACCAAAAGGGAAGAACGTGCACAGCATTTCTCAAACTGAAAGAACCGAGGAGAAAATTAAAGCTTTGACTTGAAATATGGATTCTGTTGGCAAAAGTTTGAATGATGCAGAAAGCATGAAAAGAAAATAGAAGGAATACACATAGTTACTGTACAAAAATGAAATGATCAATGTTCAACCATTTCAAGATGTAGTCCTCAAACCAACATCTTTGCTCTTGAACTCTTTACAGACCTCTTTATTCCAACCAGTAGTAGGCCAGATAGATGTTTTCCAAATTTCTTGGCATAGATGACTTAGCTCTTCTACTGCTGCATCAGTTTGTTGAAAGATTTGTTAATTTCTGGATTCTGTCAATTTCTGGATCCTTGTTTTCTGCAATACCTTCAGTGGAGCTTGGGCTTATTCCTTTAGTACCAATGGTTCTTAATCATATACTACCTCTTGAAATGGTTGAACACCGACCATTTCTTTTTGTTACAATGATTCTACATTCCTTCCATCTGTTTTTTTTCTTTCTTCTTTTTTTTTTTTTTTGTTAATGCTTTCTGCATCATTCAGTATTTTGCCCATAGAATCCTTTAATATTGCTGCTATTCATAAGGTCTTCAGTGGCTAGTATTCAGAAGTAGTCCACATCTGTTTCTTCCTAGTCTTAGTATGGAAGCTCAACCTGTTCATCATGGGTGCCCCTGCTGATATTTAAAACACTAGTGGCATTGTTTTCAACATCACAGCAACACACATCACTACAGTACAACAAACTAACAGACCATTTTTATTCTTGTTGGTATACATTTGATCAAAATAAATAAACATAAAACAAACTTTGATATATGAAAGTAAAATTTTATTGGAAATGCATCTCATAATGAAATGCATGGGACTTCTTCTGTTGTTGTTTGTTGTCAGGTGCCATCGAGTCGGAACCGACTTATAGCGACCCCATGCACAGCAGAACAAAACAATGTCCGATCCTGGGCCAACCTCACTACCGCTGCCACACTTGACGCCATCAATGATGCCACCTGGCTGATCCATCTCGTTGGGGGTCTTCCTCTTTTTCTCTGACCCTCCATCTTAACCACCATGACATCCTTCTCCAATGATTGTTTCCTCCAGACAATATGTCCAAAGTAGGAGAGACGAAGGTCAGCCATCCTGGCCTCCAAGGAGGACTCTGGCTGTACTCCTTCCAAAACAGATCGATTGGTTCTTTTGGCAGTCCATGGCACCCTCAGTATTCTCCTCCAACACCACAACTCAAAGGCATCAATTCTTCTACGATCCTCCTTATTCACTGTCCAGCTTTCGCATCCATATGAGGCTATTGAAAACACAATGGCCTGGGTCAGGCGCACCTTAGTCCTCAAGCTGACATCTCTGCTCTTCAGGGACTTCTTTAGGATCTGAAAATGTATATTTTCTCTAATACATTGAGACGTTATTTAATAGCTTTTCCGTTCCTATTTACTGTCTCCTCTTTTTGCAAGTGTAAACACTGAGAAGTTTATTCACATAAATAAGAATATGGTATTGGGTCAGTTTTATTAGAGCCTGGTGTCATTGCCTTTTCAATGCCTTTGGGATAAAAAAAGAAATGCAAACACACATGCAAAAACATCCAAATGCTTAGTATAACCAAAATTTGTTTTTAGTGACCTAATAAACCTCAATTCTACTAGTTTCCTTTTTACTTTTGTTGAAAATAAAGGAATAAAAGTCATTTAACTTACGGTAAAGTATGTTCTTCAGTTATAGTTGTCATTCATGTCATCAAAATTGATATAAAACATATGTATCTTGTATATATGAATACATGATTCAAGATGACTTTGATAGCTATGTTCCTATTTTTTGTGGTGCTGGGGAAGTATAGTGAAAGAAATAATGATGTATAAAGGGATGGAAAAAAGTGTTTGTCAGAGATCCAGTAAACAAGATATAGTTTTGGGTAGCCATTCTAAACAAAGAAGATATATGGAAGTATAATACCTAAAAATCATTCCCTTAAATCTATTTGCTCTCAGGCATTTTCTGAAATGTCATCCCTTTTATGATGGACTATTCATGATGTTTGAAGAGTACTAATTAGATGCCCACCCATGACAATTTCTGAAAAGTCAAGGGGACTGTCCTGGAGAAATCCATGTCAAATATCACTCTCATATGTAAGAAAAGTTCCAGAGTGGTTCTCAAAGTGTTGTAATTAAATAAAATCTTTCACTGAAGAGAGTTGTTTCCTAAATTCTTACCAACAACCTTCAACTTGCAAATGATACAAGCTTTCTTGCTGAGAGCAAAGAGAACTTGAAACATGTACTGATGAAGAACAAATATTAAAACATTTTCTGTGGATTATAACTCAATGTAAAGAAAATAAAAATCCTCACAACTGGACAAATAAAAAACATCATGCTATTTGAAGAAGAGAATGATGTCAAATGTTTCATTTTAATTTGATCCGTAATTAATGAAGTCAAAGGACACCTGCATTTGCCAAATCTGCTGTAACCTCCTACCAAAAAAAACAAAAACAAAAAAACTTTATACTGTTAAAGAGCAAAGATGTCACTTTGAAGACTAAAGTGAGTCTGGCCCAAGCAATGGCATTTTCAATTATCTCATATGCATGTAGAAGCTGGACAATGAATAAGGAAGACCATAAAAATGATACATTTGATTGATGGTGTTGGCAAAGAATATTGTAAGCAACACGGACTGCCAGAAGCACAAATAGGTTTGTCCTAGAAGAAGTACAGTTAAATGTTCCTTGAAAACAAGGATAGTGAGACATCATCCCATGTATTTGGATACATTACCAGGAGCAACCAGTCCAAGGGAAAGGACATCATGCTTGATAGAGTGGAGGCCCAACGAAAAGAGAAAGACCCTCAATGGGATGGATTGACACAATTGTGAAGCTGGCACAGGACTGGGCAGTGTTTCATTCTGTTGTGCATAGGGTCATTATACGTTGGAATTGACTTGACAGTATCTAACAACAACAAGAACAACAAAACAATTTCTTAATTTAGTCAATCAGTGTTTATTTTTGTGTGTGTGTACATTTACTACATGCCAAACATTATTTAGCTTTTAGTAGGCTTTATGTCATTGTTTGATTTTCGGATGCAGCATGATGCATAGATCTAAAGGTTTAAGAATGTATGTTTCAATCATTCCCTGGTTCATGAAATTCCCTTGTAAATTTTGAATATTATGAATAGATGGCTATACCAAAACCATCACAAATATAAAACATGAATTTGCATGCTGGATATATGATCAATTCTCATTTTTAGCATGGTTACTTTCACTGTCACTCTCTTCGTTGTATAAATCATCATCTCTGGGGATAGGATTGCTTAGCAGAAGTAATTCTCAGAGAGAGGACCAGATTATTATGCATAAAAAAAAATTGTTTCACAGTTGTTTAAGAATCCCAGACTTGGAAAAATCCAAAATAATAGTTGCATACTTAAAATAAATATTACATTAGGATGTTATCTGGTAAACTTTTTGGTTATCTTTTGACTTTTTCAAGGATGGTGACTTTGAGTAACAATCTCAAAATGACAAGGTCATAGAAGTTTTATGGTCATCTAAGTTTAGACCCTGGTATGGCACTGTGGGTTAAAGCACTAGATCACAAGGTCAGTTTGAATCACAAGGTCAACTGTTCAAATTTACCATGTGCTCCTTGGAATCCCTATACAGGGTTGCTATGAGTCAGAACCAAAACAACTTGAAGGTACTTAACAACACAAGATTAGACCCATGACATGCATCATAGTAGTCAATAGGTGGCACTATTGGCTTGGCATTGGGATGCTAATCATAAAGGCAGTGATTCAAACTCACTAGCAGTTCAGTGTGAAAAAACGGAGGCAGGCTGCTACTGTCTTATCAGAAATGGTATATAAAGTTATCTGGTGTGGCACTGTAGGATAAGCACTGGACTGTTAACTGAAGGTTAGTGGTCCAACCCACCAAACGCTCCTTGAAAACCCTATAGAGGGTGGCTATGAGTTGGAGACTCAACAGCAATTAACAACAACAATGAATCAGAATAGACTTGAAGGAAGTGGGTTTGGCTCTAGCCACACATGGTTACTGAACAAATGAAATATGGCTAATTCAAATGTTAAAAGTATAAAACATACACCAAATTTAGAAAATTTAAAATGAATAAAAAGTAAAATATTTTATATGTTGAATGATAATATTTTATATTTCTTGTGTTAATATAATAAAAATTATTCAATTTCTTCTTTTTACTTTTTATTGTGGCTTCTAAAAAATTGTAACTTATATATGTACTTTATTGCTATTATATAGTGCTAGGTTATCAGTGAAATAGTAGAAACTAATATGAAATGGGTGGGTGGGGGGCGATAAGTACCATGGAGTTGGTTCCAACTCATAATGACCCTGTACAGGATTTCCGAGGTTGTAAATCTTTGTGGGAGCAGAAAGCCTCATCTTTCTCCCACAGAACAGCTGGTAGTTTCGAACTGCTGGCCTTGAGGTTTGCAGCCCGATTCATAACCACTATGCTACCAGAGCTTGTTAAATGTTGTCAAGTCTGTTCTGACACATAGCAATTCTGTGTAGGGTTATGAGAAGCAACTTGTGGGTTTGGACCACTGACCTTTTAGTTAGCAGTCCAGTGCTTATCCTACAGCACCACTATTAGATGGTGCTAAGTTTCAGTCCAACAATTGTCTGTTAGGTTTTGTACTGTGGTAGCTTGTGTGTTGCTGTGATGTTGGAAACTATGCCACCAGTATTTTAAATACCAGCAGAGTTACCCATGATTGACAGTTTCCATTTGAGCTTCTAGATTAAGACAGACTAGGAACAAGAAGAGGCAGACTACTGAATGTTTAGCCACTGAAAACCTTATGAATAGCACCAGAACATTGTCAGATCATTCAATAAGATCATTTGCTAAATTAAAAATGTATTAACGTGTTGTGAAGTGCCATCAAGTCTACTCTAACTCATAGCAATGCTATGCACAACAGGATGCAACACTCTGGGGTCCTGTTTCAGTCTCACAATTGTTGTTATGCTTGAGTCTACTGCTACAGTCATATAGTACCAATCCATCTCCTTAGGGGTCTACCTTCTTTTCTCTGAACCTCTATTTTACCAAACATGATGTCCTTCTCTAGGGACTGGTCCCTATTGATAACATATTCAAAGTATGAGAGATGAAATCTTGCCATCTAGGCATCTAACGAGAATTTTGGTTGCACTTTGTCCAACACATAAAAACAGATTAAGTCCTTAGTTGTATATAAGTAGCAAAAAATTAAATGCAATAAAAATACAAAGTTTGTATTTGTCATTGGAAGGCTCTCTAATTTTAGCAGCAATTGACAAAAGTCAAACACGATAAAACACAAGAGCTTGTGAAAATAAAAAAAAAAATTCTCTGTATCAGAAAAATGATAATTAAAAAAACTGTATAAGAACATTTACTAAATCATGCAGTAGAATGGATTAATACAGTAAATACATAACAGTAAATGTATCAATATTAAGACCACCAATATTAGTGGGAAATAATATGATAAAGTTTATCATAAAAGAAAAAATAAAGTTTATCATAAAAGAAAAAATACAACTATACATTAGCTTAAATAATGATCGATCTACAAAGCTATAATAATGGAAAATTAAATGGTTTTAATTTGTTTTAACTTTTCTGAAGACATTTTTGTCTATGGCATGCTAACAAATTATGAATGATATTATAAATAATGGGAATTTCAGAATACTTAATTGTGCTCATAATGATGTGCTACATGGATGAAGAGGCATTCATTTGAAGAGAGCAAAAAGTACTAACTGCTTCAAAATGGACAAGGTGTATGACAGTGTTGCGTCCTTTCACCTTAAGTACTTAATCTGCATGATGAACAAATATTTCAAGAAGCTGGAGTATATGCAAATAAATGAAGTATCAGTTTGGAGGAAGACTCATTAATAATGTACGCAATTCAGCTTACATAGCCTCACTTGTTAAAAATGAGAATATAGTGAAACACTTACTGATGGAGTTCAGAGACTGCAAACTTCAATGCAGATTGCCCCTGACAGTGAAAAAAAGAGGAAAATCTTAACAACTGTATCCATATGCAACAATATGATGAATGGAGAAGTCATTGAACAGGCCAAACCATCCAGGTCAGAAGTAAAAATCCTTTGGTTAAAAATCAAAGGAACCAACATTCAGATGAGGAAGTTGGCTTTATTACTTGGTACAGTGAGCATACTTTAGGGGAAAATTAGGGGATCTCAGTAACAGGCTGTTATGTAAAAGTTGAGTTCATTTTGGGTCATTTGAGAAAATGTTTAAGAATTTAAGGTTCTGTTCTGGACTTTATGTTGTTAGGATATGGGGGAAATTTATGACTGGATATCTCAAATTTTATGACTGGTTATCTCTAGGAAAGGCAGAGTAAAGTGAAGCTTAAGCTATCTCACCCACATTAGATGAGAGTAGGAGATGTTGACAATTAATGGCTAGTACAGTGTTCACAAGGAAGACCGTAGAAGAATTGATGCTTTTGAGTTATGGTGTTGGAGGAGATTGTTGAAACTGCTATGGGCTGCCAAAAGAACCAGTAGATCCATTTTGGAAGAAGTGCAGCCAGAGTGCTCCTTGGAGGCCAAGATGGCCAATCTTTGTCTCTCGTACTTTGGACATATTGTTAGGAGGGACCAGTCGCTGGAGAAGGATATCATGTTTGGTAAGGTGGAGGGTCAGAGAAAGCGAGGAAGACCCCCAATGAGATAGACTGGCCAAGTGGCAGCACCGATGGACTCAAGAGTGGCAACAGTAGTGAGATTGGCTCAGGATTGGACAGTGTTTCATTCTGTAGTGCATAAGGTTGCTATGAGTCAATACCAACTCGATGGCACTTAACAACAACAACAGTGTTCATGTTTTGCCTATATTCAAAAGAAGATGGTAGAAATATACAGTCACTGTACCATAAAGAACTGGTCGGTGATTAACCATTTCAAGAAGTGTCATATGATCAAGAAATGATGGTATTGAAGGATGAAGTCCAAGTTGCACTGAAGAAATTTATAAAAAACAAAATCCAGGAATTCACAGAATATGAATTTAAATGTTTCAACAAACTGATCCACCAGTGGAGGCACTAATTCACTTATGTGAAGACATTTGGAAGGCAGCTATCGAGTCAATTCCAGCTTACGGCGACCACATCTGTTACTGTGTTGAACCACTTCATAAGATTTTCTTGATGTAATCTTGATAGAATCAGATCTCTAGGATTTTCTTCCCATTGCTGCTGTGTGAGCTCAAATTGTCAAGCTTTAAATGACTCAGAGAGACCCTGTATAGGGTTTCTGAGGCTATCAATCTTTACTGGAGCAGAAAGCCTCCTCTTTCTCCTGCAGAGTGACTGGTAAATTCAAACTACCAGAAAAGACATGAATAGATGCAGGAAGGACATATGTGGGGTTATGAGCTGAGGGTTACTGACTATCTCCCAAGTCATATGTTCAAATATGCCAGTGCAGGCCTCTCTTCTTCACAGCAGGACATCTTAGAGTCCATGATGAGGGTACAGGCTCACTGTCTCCACTTTCCCCACCACCAGCACATAGGATCATGCAAAATCCTGGTCCAGAATTCCTCCATGAGCCACTTCTGTCACCTACTGTGAAGAAACCTAGAAGTTGCTTGTATTGGTACATGAAACATAAAATAACCTCCAAACTGTGGAAGATTTTAAAATAAATACTGTTTGTTACTTTCTCTAGATGGTTGTGAAAGTTAGAAAACAAGTTGGAAAAGAAAAAAAAAAAGAAACTAAATCTTTGGATATAATTTAAACAATGAGACAGGGTCAGATAAGATCAGTTACAGAGGACCGGGCAGCAGGTTATACACTATGAATTGAAAATTGCACACACACAAAAATGACACTAACCATGCCTCCCACAGCACTTTCTACTCATGCAGGGTTTGATCATTTATTACAATGACCGCACTGAACTCAACAACAATACTCACAGTTATGGAATGTAAAGGACAGCTGACAGGTTACAGTTTTGGATGAGAAAATGTTCATGGCATCTTCTCAGTCTTGCCCACAGGCAAGCCTATCTCTGCCCGGAAAATGTTACAAAATTTTTTAGGGCTCTTGATAATTTCTTGTAGGGTATACCACTCCACTATAAGCTTCAACCTGAAAGCACTTGGTTCTAGCTCCATGGGTCAGCAAATGTAGCTTCCTCAAGTAAGTGTCTTGTGGTACCCCAGTCTGCAAATTAGCCTTCTGCCCAAAGTTACTCAGCTTTACTTCCTCTGTGGGCTAGAATACCCACTGTACCCTCTTGTGTTCTGGATTTTGATCTTGCTGCTGCTGTTTCTTTTCCACTCCTCCAATGTCATAGCTTTCTCTTCCTGGGTCAAGGAAGTTCAATGTGCAGGAATCTCGGAGTCCAAAGAATACACTCCACTCCTGCTTTTTTAAATGGCAGTGAGACCCCCCCCCCCTTTTCTGCTTCCGAGTTGACTCATTTTATACCCAGCAGGATGACAAAATTGACTAATCACAATGATCCCTATTAAAAATCACGCTGAACTGAATTATATAATACATCGGCATCTTCTCCCACCTTTCTTTTCTTTTTTTTAAAACCCTAATCCATCTGGAAAAAACAAACAGTTGTTTGGTGGGAGTTACATAGACTATGCGTAGAAGAGCCATATGAAGTAATTTATTGCACTGCAGGTCACCCCTGTCTCTTCTAGGATTTGGCCCTTTAATACTTGAAGGATTAACTTTTCCCATAACAATCATTTTAAATGAGCACATCCATGAAAGATTGTATGCCAGTCACTTCATTACTTTATTCCCTCTCATTTTATATATCCAATTTCTAAACTCTTCATTCTTATCAATCTAGTACTCAAAGGAGATTAGCATGTTCATTTATCTGAAGTCTTCCATTCTAGTTGAAAATTTGAGCATCTATATACATATGCAAAGTCTTGTCTAGAGTAAGCCATCAAAATTGCAGCAATTTGCACCAGCTAACAATATCAAACATCTTTCTCTATTTGGTCGGGGTTTAGTCAATTCAGCCCTAACTATCCTAGCTAGGTCAACATGGTGCCAGCTTCAAGAGCTTCAAGCTTAGGAGCCACATACTACCCTTTACCTCATACCAGCTAGCTGTCCCTTTCATTTGATCTCTCTCAGTACTTGTCCCTATGAGCTAGGTCAGTGCCTGTAGGCTTAGGAGTCCACACAACTCCCTAAACTTCAGGCCAGCCAGCCCTTTCTCTTCTCTCTCAACCTGTCTCTGCACTGCTGCACTTGACCCCACTTCTACTAATCAAGTGAACTCAGGTGTTCACCACCAGCAGATCAGCCTACTTGCTCACCAACTCCCTTTAACTTTCAGTTCCAGAGACGGGTTTTCCTTGATGCACACAGACGTTTCCTACCTTGATGCATCCTGCAAACTGCTTACTCAAAATTCAAAATGCCCAACTCACTTCTTTTTTTACTGCAGGTATTCCCTTCAAAAGTAAATTATCTGTACTCTCATTTTTGGATTGGGACTCAGGTTTTCTACTTAAGCCTCAGTAATCCATCCTCTAGCTACTGGCTTATAATAAAACCTCTTATCATAGCTAATCAAGTATAGGAGTTGTGGTGTTGCACTGCAGAATAATGTACTGAACAAAAGTTCATTTGAACCTCAAGATCAGCAGTTCAAAGACACAATCCACTCCTCAGAAACCCTAAACAGTGTTACTATGAGTTGTTACTGATTCAAAGGCACTTAACAACAACAACAATCAAGTATAAGTTGATGGTAGACTTACAAGTTTTCTGTAATCATGATACCCAATATTCATTCCTATCACACATGTAATAGGGCCTTGGGCCTCTGATTGGCATGGTGGATCAAGTAGGCCCCACCCCCTATTAGTTATCTTGTTTCACCAGTTCAGGTTTTGCCCCAGGTGACTACAGTTGCTGTTTTATAAGTCCATCAAGTCAATTCCTACTCAGTGACTCTGTTTAGGGTTTCAGAGGAGCAGTTGGTGAGTTTGAATCATCAACCTTGTGGTTCACAGTCTAGCGCTTATCCTATAGTACCACACCAGGGACTCCAGTAGCAGCGATATATCTCTTACATTCCTTTCAGCTACTATAGGTAACAATAACTACAGTAACCATCTAAGAAACAAATATTTCAATTTAATGTCCTATTGTTCTTTCTTTTACAAAGACCCATGTTTCTACGAGTCTGGAGCTATTGCAATGAATACCTCATCTGACATCAAACTTCAAAAAAAAGTGACATCCACTATCCCTCCCACAGCACTGTCCACTCATGCAGGATTCAATAATTCATTGCAGTGGCCACACAGAACTCAGAGACAATATCCACAGGTATGGGGTTTTGTGAGGTTGGCCCAGGACTGGGCAGTGTTTCATTCTGTTGTGCACAGGGTTGCTATGAGTCGCTACCAACTTGATGGCACCTACCAACAACAACAACAACAGGTTACAATTCAGGTTCAGAAAATGCTCAGGGCACAATTCTTTATTCAGGGCAGTCTTTCCTCAACCATGTCCACAGGCAGCCTCTGTCTGTCCAGGCAATATTGCAAAGGTCATTTAAGGTGCTGATAAATGCTCACAGGGCACCTTATTCCACTACAAGCCACTATAAACAGTCATCATCAGCTTCTGAGCTGACCACTCTGCCTTGAATTTCACTGGTCCAGCAGATCTCCTTGAAAGTCATTTTAGAAAATTACTTTGAATAGGGTGAAGGTCTACAGAGCAAGTCTGTTTTCCATTTAAAAACCATATACATTTTGTGGTATGTCACTGATTGCAATCCCCACAATGTAACTCCACATATCTCACATCCTCTCTGTATTTCCTATTCTAGTCTTCCTTCTTTTGGGGAATCACTGTTTTAATTGGATCTTTTATTGAAGACATTCTAATGACAGTAAGACAACTGAAAGAACTTGGTAGCCATCCATTGGTTGCAGAGAGGTTTAAACATATTTATACTCTTTCAAATAAACCTGTGCCTGTATGAACTAGAACCCTAGTAGCAACACTTTTTGACTTATCCTCATGTTTGTGTTTGTGTCTCTTTTAGCTCCATATTTCTTTACAAAATAACAGTTGGAAATTTAAGGCAGTTTACCTGTGTTGCTAAACACAGGTTACCACTCTTAATTTCTTTAAAATTGTTGTTGTTGTTGTTAAGTGCCGTCGAATCAGTTCCGACCCATAGCGACCCTGTACAGGGTTTCCGAGGGTGTAAATCTTTATGGGAATAGAAAGCCTCATCTTTCTCCCGCGGAGCGGCTGGTAGTTTCAAACCGCTGACCTTAAGGTTCGCAGCCCGATTCGTAACCACTATGCTACCAGAGCTCCTTTAAAATAGGTCATGGAAATAAAATTATGCACATTTTACATATGAAGAAACCACACTCTCAAAAGTAAAACAACTTTCTCAGATCATTTATTAACAACTCATGATAGCAATTTAAATGTGGCCAATAAAACAGCACAAGTTGACCAAGCTTAAAAAACAAGTCTAACTTAAACTATTCACATTGTTTCTATACATCAAACCCTTAACATTTGAGCTGTCTTGATGCTTATCTTCCAGAGGTGTCTGTCTGGTAGCTTCTATCAAATCTATTATCTTCTATCAGGAGAAATTTCCACCTCTCTGAATCCCTGATTCCATCACTGAGTGAAAATGAAGTCTGCCTTAAACATTAGTCGAACACCTTTTCAGATCCACAGGCTACTTGCACTTTGGTTTTGATGTTTATTATTCATTTTATATTTTCATATAGCACCAATATTAAAGACTTTCTGCCTTTAATTTGGCCTTCTAGTCTGTCAAGGTTCTCTTTCATTATTTGATAGATCATTTTATTAAAAATCACCTGCATTTAGTTAGGAGTCAATTTTGCCTTTAGCAGTTAAATTAAACTTATCTATGTCCTCCTGGTGTAGCTTTGTAGGATCAGCACTGGACTGTGAACCGTAAGGTTGGCAGTTCAAATCCACCAGAGGCTCTTTGAAACCCTATATAGGGTCACTATGAGTTGGAACTGACTTGATGGCATTTAACAACAACAACACTAAACTTATTTCAGATTTAATAACCACTTTAATTAATTTGCTAGATTTTGCATTTATAACACAAAAACTTTATTTCATTATATATTTAATAAAAAACACCACCATGAAATAAACATGAAATAGATGCTGTTGTTAGATTCCATGGAGTCAGATCTGATTCATAGTGACAACATAGGTACAACAGAACACTGTCTGGTTCTGTGCCATACTCTGACCCATTCCTAGGATTGAGACCACTGTTGCAACCACTCTGTCAAAACAGATGAGATTTTGAATTTTATTTTTAAGTGTTTTTATCCCCAAAGTCATATGGTTAGTTAAGAGCAGTGTTGGATTTAAAACAAAACAAACCAAAAACCTACCTCTTCAAGACTTGTATTTCTTGATCTGTACTGAGAACTTCTTAAATAGTCTCTATTCTTGGTAAAGTAAAAGGGCAATAAAAACAGGGGAAACCCTTAATGAAATGGATTGACATATAGCAAGAACAATGAACTCAATCATACCAGCAATCACAATGACGTGGCAAGAATTTTTTTCTGTTATATATACAGTTGTCATGGGTCATAGACTTGATGGAAATTGCCAACATTTCTTCTTCTGTCTATTCTATGTACAGATTTGATGAGATCTCTGCTTTTGACTCCTTGTAACTTAAACAAATGTACTGCTATAAACCAAAATAATAATTTTTAGTGAACCTTCCTCTGAAAAAGGAGGTGAAAGATTCCCTGGCGGATCTGTTTGGTCTTTACACTGTAAATGATGGGGTTCATCACAGGGGGTGCCAGCAGGTAGATATTAGCCAGGACCACATGGACCAGTGGAGAAGCATGCTTGGCAAAGCGATGAGTCATAGATACACTAATCATGGGGATATAGAGGACCAGAACAGCCAGGAAGTGGGAGAGACAGTTATTGAGGGCCCGGAGCCGCTCAGCCCAGGTGGCTGTGCCCAGGACACTCCTCAGGATGGTTGCATAGGACAGCACAATGAGCACTGGGTCAATTGCAATGATAAGCAACACCACCACAAGTGCAAACCAGCTGTTGACCGTGATGTCAGCACAGACCAGGTGAATCATGTCCTGGTGGAGGCAGTAGGAGTGAGAGAGCTGGTGGGAGTGGCAGAAGGGCAGGCGCTTGAGCAGGAAAAGGGAGGGAAGAACAGCTAGAACACAGCGGCCAATGATGGCTACTCCAATCTTGCCAATGACTTCATTGGTGAGGATGGAGGCATAATGGAGGGGGCGACAGATGGCCACATAGCGGTCAAAGGACATGGCCAGCAGGACAGAGGATTCCATTAAGGAGAACCCATGAATGAAGAAGAACTGGACAAAACAGCCTTCAAAGCTGATCTTATTAATGTTGAACCAGAGGAGCTGCATGACTGTGGGCAGGGTGGTGAGGGTGAGACCCAGGTCAGTCAGAGCCAGCATGGAGAGAAACAAGTACATGGGCTGATGAAGAGATGACTCTTTATGGATGACGGTGAGGATGGTGATGTTACCTGTGATGGAGATGGTGTAGAAGAAGCCAAAGGGGATGGAGATCCAGATATGGATGTTCTCAAATCCAGGGATGCCCGTGAGGATGAAGAAGAAAGGATCTTGGGTTGTGTTGTTCACCTTGGACATGACAGATGGATGAAGATACAAAAATTCTGTTTTCCACAGTAAGAATCTCATCAGGATGCTGGTGTCGTATAGTCATTATCTAATTATCTCTTCAAAACTCAAAGATATATCTGGGACTATTTCTTCTAATGTTGCTGAGTTATATAATTAACTAGAACACCAACAACTGCCATAAATATCTATTCTAAATGAGCTTATTTTGTTCTTGAATCTTCCAAGATTCTACTTTTCACTACACTTTAATTTATGCTTCCTAAAAACCTCTTGTATTACATATTCACCTACTTTTGTACATATGTTTCTATGTATGAGTATATGAAAGGGCTTCAAAAAGTTCATAGAAAAATGGAATTAAAAGAAAATGGAAATTTTCCACAAGCATTTTGAATCCCCATTGTATATTTAGGTCTTTGCACATTTCATTATAATACTTGACTTATAATACTATAATACTTGTTATACATTATAATACTATAATACTTGTCTTATTGAGCTGCTCTTCAAAATGTTCGAGAACAAAGATGTCAATTTGAGGACTAAGGTGCACCTCACCCAAGCCATGGTATTTTCAATAGCCTCATATGCTTGTGAAAGTTGAATAATGAATAAGGTATTCCATAGAGGAGTTGATGTATTTGAATTATGGTGATGGATAAGAATATTAAAAGTACCATGGACTGCCAGTAGAGTGAACAAAACTGTGTTGGAAGAAGTACAGCCAAAATGCTTCTTAGAAGCCAAACTTCATCTTTCATACTTAGGATATATTATCAGGAGGGAATAATTCCTGGAGAAGGATATCATGCTTGATAAACTGGAGAGTCAGCGAAAAAGAGGGAGACCCCCAACGAGATAGATTGACACAACGACATAAACTATTTGCTCATATAACAAGGATTGTGAAGATTGCACAGGATCGGGTAGTGTTTTGTTCGTTTGTGCATAGGGTTGCTATGAGTCAGAACTGACTCAACAGCACCTAACAACTGATAGAATCCCTTATCCACATGACAACAACAACAATTCACTAACTCAAAATGCTCTCACTAACATTTCAAATAACTTTCTAAAAACCAATTAAGACTAATCTCAGAGTATTTCCTACTTAGCATCACAGAAAATAGAAGATACTTCTTTTTCTTCAGTTGGACAGGATTGAGTGAAAGGAAACATTACAGATGATACCTAGATTTCTTCTTTAGCAACTGTGTGGATTATAGTAATAATTATTTTTAAATGGAACACATGAGTAATAAAAGACTCTTGGGGAAAGATCAGCAATACAATGTATGTATGTTGAATTTGATGTTTATAGGAGCTATCCAAGAGCAATAATTAAGTGGATGGATATAAGATTCAAGTGTGTGTAAGTGTGAGTGTGCATGAGCACTCAAGGAGGGAGAGTTGTGGGAATAGAAGACGACACAGTGAAAGGCTATCAGAGATCAGAGGATTTCTGAATTTGCACTTGATCTTTTTTGCCCTTAGGGCACACCTCGGGTCATTGCATGCAGGTTAAGAACACAGAAATGAATAAATGCTTACTATCAATAGAAGCTTGATAATAATTTTACTATGTTATAAGACAGTTAAGGTTCCTGGATATTGCAATCTTAATACCTGACCAGTAACCAAAATGTTGATGGTTTGAACCCAACAAACAGCCTCACAGAAGAAAAGGCCTGGAAACTTTCTGTTAGAGACTACAGCCAAGAAAACATTATGGAGCAGTTGGTTCTACACTATAACACATTTGGTCACCATGAGTCAGAATTGATTCAATGGTACACAACACTAACAATGATGCACTTATTTCTAGCCTTTCAAGTAACTCTTCTTACGGATAAACATCTTAGAGACTCTACCAGGTAGGGGATAATGAGGACACTTGCACTATGTGTGTGTGGCTTGCTTAAGTCTTTGTGTTTCTTCCGGTCCTGTTTCTTTGCTGGTATGACTTCTTCTTGTGTGGTAAGGTCTCGACTCAACTGATAGAAAATGCTGAGGAAATAAGCATTTTACCTTCATATAGGTTTACAATCCTCACTATAGGACAATTGCTTGGATGGGAAAGCTCAAGCCCTCCTTTTGCATCATATCATGTGACTCAGGAGCTCCTGCCTGGTTTGTGCTGGTTTGTTCAGATTTTCCATACTTGCCTTAACACCACCGCCCCCCCTTCCCTTTAAGACATTGTTGAACTATTGCATGGTAGAGAGGAAGATAAAGAAAATAGCAATGGAGGGGATATCATGCAGAAAATACCAGTTATCAGAGTAACATTTTTTGAAAGATTATCTGTGACAGGATCTAATGTTTGAAAATGTTGGCTTCAAATGGCCAAAGTTTAGGTGTTAAAGGAACTCATGAGAGCCAGGTTACTCTTTGAATTCAGTAGGGGGAAGTGATGAATCTGTAGATAAAATCACTTCATTTCATGGTCATCACATCTCCTAATCCAAGTCCAACCTCCTCTCAAACTGTCTCTGAAAGTGGGACTTCTCAACCCTCTCCTTAGAAGTATTTCCTGTTCCCAGTCATAATCAGTTTTCCTGCATGTAGTCTCCTCCTCTTTTCACTACTCATTCCTGGGACAGTCCAGCCTCACCTGTGATCCTTCAGCACTCTCTGTGACTTCTGTTCTCTGCTCCATGGCTGTGTGTGGTTATATGCTCCCGCAGATCCAAGGTTAGAATGCAGGATATGGGTGGGGAAACCTCTGTAAGAATTTTATAGTAATATAAGGAATGTGCTCTGAGACTTGAGGTCCTAAGGGACAGAACTGGAAGCCAGTGACTTGTTCAGAAGAGGTACCTGTAGCTTCCGGTAAGCCCTATGCCAAGAAATCAAGAAAACCTTGTGAGAAACTGATTTCGTTCTGATAGAGACGCAAGTTATTGTGAAAATCAGTTCTGAGTAGCTCTCCAGCAAGGTTGTATAAACTTAGCAGAAATGGGTAAGATGTACATTTCAAGGACCATTCTTTGCAAGAAAGAGTTGCCTACGTTCTTTAAGAAGAGAAACATTAGTTTCAGGACTGGAGATTTGTTTTCAATTTTCTGAAAATATGTAGCCCATTCAACTTTAAATTTGAAATAAAGTGATAGACTTATATTTTATCTTCCTCTAAAGCCTAGTGGGAGTCCTGGTGTGGCGCTGTGGGCTAATGCATCAGACTGCAAAGTCATTTGAACTGCAAGATTGGTCACGAATCGGGCTGTGAACCGCAAGGTCAGTAGTTTGAAACTACCAGCTGCTCCGCGGGAGAAAGATGAGGCTTTCTGCTCCTGTAAAGATTTACAGCCTCGGAAATCCTTTTCAGGGTCGCTATGGGTCGAAACCGACTCGACGGCACTTAACAACAACAACATACATATGTACATATATCTACATTAGCCCACAGCGCCACACCAGGACTCCATAATATATATATATATAAATGTGTGTGTGTGTGTGTGTGTGTGTGTATAAAATACATACACATATACATCTCTAGATTCCCTCTTGCTCAATATCACATGTATTAGGCTGGGTTTTCTAGAGAAGCAAAACAAGTGAAATGTATATATATATAGATATATATATATGTGTGTGTGTGTGTGTTTATGCATGTGTATGTATACATGTTGTTGTAATGGGCCATGAGAGTCAGTTCCTACACATAGTGAACTTGTACAGGGTTTCTGAGGCTGTAAATCTTTATGGGAGCAGAAAGCCTCATCTTTCTCCTGCGGAACAACTGGTAGTTTCGAACTGCTGACCTTGTGGTTCGCAGCCCGATTTATAACCACTACGCTTCCAGAGGTCCTTATGTATACATATGTATACATGTATATGTGTATCTGTGTACATACATATGTATACATATGTATGTGTATATATGTCTTTGTATATACATATATATGGAGTCATGGTGTGGTGCTGTGGGCTAATGTGCTAGACTGCAAGGTTGGTGGTTCAAGCTCACCAGTTGCTCCTTGGAAACCCTCTAGAGGGCCACTATGGGTCAGAACTGACTCGACAGCACAACAACAACATACATATATATGTATGTTGTTGTTGTTGTTAAGTGCCGTCAAGTCGGTTCCGACCCATAACGACCCTGTACAGGGTTTCTGAGGCTGTACATCTTTACAGGAGCAGAAAGCCTCTTCTTTCTCCAGCGGAGCAGCTGGTAGTTTCGAACTGCTGACCTTAAGGTTCATAAATATACATGTATGTAAATTCCCACACTCTCAGTATCACATGTCTTAGACTGGGTTTTCTAGAAAAGCAAAACCAGTGAAACATACATATGTATACACACATATACATGTATATATGTATGCATGCATATAAATATGTTGTTGTTGTTGTTGTTAAGTGCCATCGAGTTGATTCCGACCCACAGCAACCCTGTATAGGGTTTCCAAGGAGCAGCTGGTGAGCTTGAACCACTGACCTTGCAGTTCAAATGGCTTTGCAGTCTGGCGCATTAACCCATAGGGCCACACCAGGACTCCTCACTAGGCTTTGGTGTTGTTAAGTGTTGTTGTGTCAAGTCCGATCCATAGTAATCCTGTGTAGGGTTTCCATGGAGCAGCTGGTGGTTTGAACCAAACAATTGACACAAAGTGTATACATCTTGTATACATTAACAAGATCAAGACATACAATTTATTACACCTGAGTGGTAAGTTTTGGTATGTGATCTATGTGCACTTAAAAATAATATATAGTAATGTTCTCCCAGGTAAACTATCACAAAATTCATAATAAAACTTTAAAAATACATATATAATATGCAGGCAACTATGGTTTTATAGATTTTTAAATCATGCTTCCCATACCTTTAAAAATCTTACTGATTTTTTTTGTGTGGCCTACTTGTTGAATCAGTTACTAAGAAAGGCATAATAAAATGTACCACTGTGATTCTAGTTTTGTCTACTTATTTTTAAAATTCTGATCATTTTTGCCTTCTGTATTGTATAGCAGTTGAATCATTGGTAGCAACAACGAGGTCAAGCCAAACAATTGTGAGGATGGCTCAGGACTAGACAATGTATTGTTTTGTTGTAAATAGGGTTCACAGTGTTTTGTTTTGTTGTGCATGAGTCAGAACTGACTTGACAGAACCTAGCAACAACAACAATAACAAGTTTTTATGCTTTAGGTATTGGGATCCATAGCCAATTTGGAAAGTGAGGAAACTATTCATCATGACAACCTATGAGATTACAGCCACTGTGTAGGCTTCCCAATGCAATACAAGTGAAATAGAATGATCATCATCACCAAGAACAAGACAGGATGATGATCTCTTGCTATTTTATCACAGATACAATGACTTTTGTTGTTGTTAAGTATTGTCGAGTCGGTTCTGACACATATCAACCCTGTATAGGATTTCCGAGGTTGACTGATGAGTTTGAACACTGACCATGTAGTTCAAACTGACCTTTAGGTCAAGTGCTTATCCTATGGCATCACACTAGGACTCCAATACAATGTCTAGGATCTTGAAAAAAAAATGGCGCCACATGAGTACTCCAATACAATGTTTAGGATCTTGAAAAAAATCAAACAAAAATAAAGATAAATCAGGATGTGATAACCACAATGGGAAATTAGTATAACCTGCAGGTGAAGGTGGTAACAAACTGTTGATAACAAATGCTATCAAAGAAGTTAAATAAGTACATAAAACAGACATTGTTTTTGTTGTTGGGTGCCTTCAAGTCATTTCCGACTCATAGCAACTCTATGCGCACAGAAATATATATAGACTTGTAATCACTTATTAAATGATTCATTTACCAAATGTTTATTGATTACTATATTCCAGGTACCAAAGAAGACTTTTGGTGTACATGGTGAACAAGAGAGACACAGCCCATATCTCACTGAATTAAAATTTAATGGGTAAGAGAGACAATAAAAAACCAATACACAAATAATTACTTGATTACAATTCTGATACGTAATATGAAATAAAGGATAAGAAAGAGTCTATGAGAATGTGTAATGGTGTAGAGGGCAATCCAGTCTTGACAGCCACTTGAAAGCTACTCTGAGAGAGATATGAATACTTATAAATCTAGGCTTTTACAAATTCAAATAAAACAAGACTTTCTCATAAAAAATATCTCCCATCATATTATCTTATTAACATTCATTCTGCAATAACTTCATTTCCACCCAACTCCTGAAAGCTGATATCCAAATTACCAAGTCAACTGAGGATACCTAGGGTGAGCAAACTTATTCTGTTTTTTTCCCTCCAATTTTCCATCTCAACCTCCATCATTAACAAGTTATTTCAGTAAGGTCTTAGCTGGAGGAGCTTGTGTTTGTCTCCAAAGCCGGCATACTTCAAGAACCGAACAGATTCATGATTTTCAAAATTCTTCCCTGTGGGTTTAATCTCAGACTTTGCTCTTATTATTTATTTTGCCTTTAATTAGTCTCAATGCATGAAAAAGTTTTCAGTATATAAGTGTGAACAAGTATATAATTTACCATATTGTTGTATCCAGTATGTTATATATGTAATTTTAATAACAGAAGAGAGTATTGAATACATTATTTTTGGAAACTATTTAATGATATGGATACAGTGAAAGTCTCCTTTGATTTGTCTTTAATCATTGTAGCCATCTTCAAAAACAGTCATTTAGGTTTTTTTGTGATACTTTAAATGTATTTAGAATTTATATTAACATATGCATATATTTATAAAAAATAGTTTATATACTAGATATTTTATGCAAATGTTATTATGTATGTTGTTGTTGTTGTTAAGTGCCGTCGAGTCGGTTCCGACCCATAGCGACCCTGTACAGGGTTTCCGAGGTGTAAATCTTTACGGGAGTAGAAAGCCTCATCTTTCTCCTGCGGAGCGGCTGGTAGTTTCGAACCGCTGACCTTAAGGTTCGCAGCCCGATTCGTAACCACTACGCTACCAGAGCTCCTTATGTATACACACGTGAATATATGGGTTTTATATGTGTCTTGGTTTATCCATATGACTTGAATGGAATCCTGGTAAGCTCTCTAGGCTAAGCAGAGTTGTTAACTGAAAGACCAGCAGTTCAAACCTACCAGCTGCTCTTTTGAAACTTTATACAGAATTGCTGAGTCAAAACAGACTCGATGGCACTTAACAGCAACAAAATATTATTTGAATACCAATCCATGCAAGGACATATCATTTTGTAACTTTTAAAAGTTTTATTTTTTTAATATTAAAGAATAGTCCATGGTAAGGATATCCATTTGGGAACTTTTAGTTTTAGTGTTGTTTTTGAACTCATATCAAAGTTCATGAAATGAAAATCTTAATTCAAATTTCTGAGCCTATGTGCAAATATCAGAGGATGAATGTAGGGCAGTACTAAGAATTGGAATTTTTGGAGTCCTGGTGTGGCACTGTAGGATAGTACTGGACTGCTAACCACAAGGTTAGTGGTTAAACCCATCAGCCTCTCCTTGGAAACCCTATACAGAGTTGCTTTGATTTAGAACCTAATCAACAGCACTTAACAACAACAGGGCATGTGCATTTAAAATTGATGCACGTAACAAAATAGCTGACAGAAACTCTACCATACTAACTTAGATTACCAAGTACAATGTATAAAAATATATTATCACACATTCATCAAGAGGTAGCATTAGCAAGGTTTCCAACATTACTAAAGTACACAGGTTTTAGTAATGAAACTGACTGACTTTTGAGAAACTACCGCCTCTGCTTTAACCCCCTTAATATTTTCTATGAAGGAAGAGTTGTAGCAACCCCTGGCGAATCTGTTTGGTCTTAATGCTGTAGATGATGGGATTGAGTACAGGAGGCACCAGAAGGTAGACATTGGCTAGGAGTAGGCGGACAGCAGGTGCAGCATGTTTCATGAATCGATGTACCAGAGCCACACTAATCATAGGCACATAATACACAAGCACTGCAGAGATATGAGACACACACGTATTGAGGGCCTTCCGCCGCCCTTCTCCAGAGGTAATGCCCAGCACTGTGTGGAGAATCAACACATAAGAGACCACAATGAGCAGAAAGTCCAGCCCAAAAGTGGAAGTGACAATGCAGAGCCCCAGAATGCTGTTGGGACGAGTGTCTCCACAGGGTAGCTGAATCAGATCTGAGTGCAGACAATAAGAGTGGGAGAGGGTATTATGGCCACAGAAGGGCAAACGCTTCAGTAGAAAGGGCAATGGGAACATTAGCATCACACTCTTCAGTCCAAGGGCAGCTCCAGTGCCAGCAATACGGGGCAAGGTCAAGATAGTTGTATATCGTAGTGGGTTGTAGATGGCCACAAAACGGTCCACAGACATAGCCAGTAGAACTCCCGATTCCATGATAGAAAAGGAATGTATGAAGAACATCTGCAGAAGGCAGGCTTCAAAGTTGATCTCATTGGCACGAAAAAGGAAGATGCTTAGCACAGTGGGCAGTGTTGAGGCTGAGACACCAAGCTCAGCAAAGGCCAGCATAGCTAGGAAGAGGTACATTGGCTGGTGGAGAGAGGTGGTTTTCTTGATTACTGTTAAGATGAGGCTGTTGCCCACAAGAGCCACAAGATATGTGGAACAGAATGGGAGTATGAACCAGGGATACAGAGCCTCCAGACCTGGGAAACCAGTGAGTAAAAAATATTTTGGGGTGAACTGACTGATGTTGAACATTTTTTTTTTTCTTTGTCAAGAATCTGTAGACCTTGGTTTAGGCAGGTGCTAGGGATTCAACCTGGAATGAAACACGTAAAAGCGATAGGTTAGATAATGAGAGGGACCTGGAAATTGTTCTGTCGATATTTACCTGCTGACTTCTGTCCCTCCTCACATTCCATGTCAGGTTACCTCTGTCCTTCAATATTGTATGAAGATTTAGAGTCCTGACTTGCAAATAGGTACAGAAAAAGGGAATCTCATGGGAAATTTTATTATTCACAATTCAATTTCATCTCCATAGTAATTTCATTAGCGTATCTGGCAAGAATTAAATATTTCCCATGTCAACTTATTGTATATGGAGTAGTAAGAATACAATATACTTCCAATAATGCTATGATTGTTACTGAAATAATAATGAAAATAATATCATCATAAATACAAATCAGGAATTTAATTTTCAAATGCAATTTTTATTCAGTTCTTTCTCCTCACTTCCTCATAGATATTCTTTTTATAAATAAACTATCTTAATTTATTGCAATTTTTTAATTGCTTAAAATTTTCTAGATTGAAGATATCGACTGTGACTCTTTGTACTAACCTTATTATACTGAGATTTTAAAGATCTGCATGTGTGTTTGAAAAAATTTCATCATATCATCTGAATTACAAGAGTCACTGGATCCCATCCAAGTTTTTCAAAATCCACTGATCTCTACAAGTCATTATGAGCATTAAGAAAAAAGAAGTATTTGACTGAGAAATGAGTATGCATATAGAACAGCCAGAATATTGAGTATGACCTGCTTTGCTTTTAGAAGAGAACATAAAGTTTGAAAGTGAAGTTCTTAATTCATGAAACAAGAAGGGAAAAGTGATCTAGGATGCACCACGAGTTTTGGGTTTAGGATCTCCATTGTCTGGTATGCTAATTTTGAAGACATCAGGAGAATAGTGAAGAGAACTGTTCCTAAACTCCATGCTATCCTCTGGCTCTCAAGATGATGTGTTAGAGAAAGTTAATGACCTCTGAATATGACCCATCAATTAGAGTTAATAAGGGGAAAGGTGATTTTTCTTCCTTGTGCCACTGTTTAATATGAAAGGAAATTTCTTTTTATCTAATATATGTGACATCTTTGAATTATGCAATGTGGGAAACTCCACTTAAAAGATATAACTCCTTAATTTAACACCTCTATAAATCCTGACCCATCCTAACTTGTCTTTTTCTCCCTGATTTTTCCTACCTGTTTTGTTTTGCTTTTTTCCTTATACTTTCTTCTCCCCTCCATTTCTCTCTGTCATTTCCTTTATGTTTACTTAGCATTTGGGTGTTACAAGCACAAATTATATTTTAAATAAATATTTTCACACCTTCATTGTTCTATAATATCTAGCTCAGATGTCATTTCATCTGTGGTGGCTTTCCTTACTCATACATATGGCTAGTCATGTTCAACAGAAACTTCCCACACCATTTATCTCTAATTTAGCACTTGCTTTTCTATATTGTAATTTAGTTGTTTAAGTGACTTTCTTCTAGCAGTTTGTGAACCTTTCTGGGGAAGCTTGAAGCCTATATTTTTAGCATATTATCAGGGCTTAACATATAGGAAAAGAGAAAGAGAGGGAAGTGATAGAAAGGAAGACATATGTTAATCAACAGTGATATTATTCTAGGCTGGGTATTTGATGAAGAAAAGGCTTTGTCTTCTGTCATCAAAAGGGGGCTTTTATAAGGACAGAAGATTACGTAATGTTATTTTTACTGCCATATACATAAGGAGCTGTTATGGTAGAAGGTAGTTGTTATGGAAAAAGTGAGCTATGAGGGTTGATTAAAAGTATAAGAAAAGGCTAAAAACTGGTGCTAAATTGAGCAAAGAAAGAATTATGAGAAAAGAAAATAAAGTGCATTGATTTAGTACTACATGTTAGATACCTTGGAAGTGTGCTTTATACATATTATCGTTGTATATGTTAACTCACTAATCTTTAAAATCCTCTAAGGAACCTAATTGCACCATTTAAACTTGGGAGCTTGAAAAATTGATATTTCTTTTGCTGATGTCACAACTGCTTTGTGGCAAAACTGAGGTTAAAGTTAGAAGATAAAGGAAACCTGAACAAAAGGAATTCTCTGTTATGTTTAAGAGGAGAGAATAAAGATGAGGCTTTGTCAAGCAAGAGAGAGAAATAAGTGGGGAGTGAAAGACCTAGGTCACCAGAGGATTGGGTTTAAGATGACTAGGTCCTGAAGGCTGTAAAGATGGCATCATGAGGCAGAGGGGAAAAGACTTCTATCACTTAAGACACCTCTGACTTGGTTTGGGAGACAGAGAAGAAGAGGGTAAAACGATTTAAGAAAGGAAGACAGATTTAAAAATAGAAGGTAGAGAGACATTAAGTACCTAACTGAAAAAAAAAAAAAAAGACTGAATTTTGGAAAAAATTGAAGACGTCTCTGTTTATTAAATTTACAAAGAGGAGCTGGATACAAACATGATTCAAATCTCCTTCTGCTTCTACAAGACCTTCTGGACAAAAATCTGGATCCTAAAGAGAGAATGGACTTTCAGGACATGAGGGAAGTGGGAAATTAAATCTGTGCTAGAAATGAGTTGCATTTAAGTATAAAAACACCAGGTTGCTCTCACATGGACATAAATCCTATCCTCCAAATCCAACAGCCTGATCTTCCAGGGCAAATCTGGAATCCCTCTATATGAGAACCCACCTGTTAGTCAATGTAGTTATCTCAATCCAGGACTCTAGCTCACTAGCTGGAAACAAGGGGATGATTGGTCTTTCTATTTACCATGACCCTAGAAAGAATACTTCTTCTTCTCCCAAATCTCTAGGCACAATTCCCTGGGGCACTCAGGCAAATCATTCATAGAAGAATGGGATTGATCCCGCAAGCATAATTGAGCCAACAACAGAGAATCCCCAGAGGTACTTTCATGGGAGCCACAAGAAAAATTGACAGAAATTATGAAAACAGATGATGTTTGTGTATGTTGTATTTTTTTTTTTTTACACATGCAAAAGTACTTTATGCATGCATGCATAACTATGATCCTTGCAGCAGATTTGCCTAAGGTAATATGTTGTTTGATTTCTTGACTGCTGCTTCCAGGAGTCCAAGCAAACTGAATTATTTGACAAACTTTTCTTCAATTATCATAATATTTTTTATTGGTTTGGCTTTTAGGATTTTCATTTTCAAGACTATAGAGAGATACAACAGTATTTTTGCACTTAGTTCTGATCTCAAAATTGTTTATTTATTGGCACAAACAGTATCTTTTTTTGAAGGCACTCTAACAAGACTAAGATCAGTGTATTACTGACAGAACTTGCCTACAACCATCTACTGACCACAGAAATATGTTTAAACATTTTGTTTGTGATAAACCGATGCTCATATGAACCTGAACCCTAGTAGCAGTGCTTTTTGACTAATCTTGGTATATATATCTATATCTATATCTATCTATCTATCTATCTATCTATCTATCTATCTATCTATCTATCTATCTATCTATCTATGTTGTTGTTAGATGCCATCGACTTGGTACTGACTCATAGTGGCCTTATGCACAGCAAAACAAAACACTGCCCGATCCTGGGCCAGCCTCACTACTGTTGCCATGCTTGAGTTCATCGATGCTGTCACTTGGCCAATCCATCTCTTTGGGGGCCTTCCTCTTTTTCTCTGACCCTCCACCTTACCAAACATGATATCCTTCTCCAGAGAATGGTGCCTCCTGAAAATATGTCCAAAATATGAGAGATGAAGTTTGGTCATCTTAGCCTCCAAGGAGCACTCTGGCTGCACTTCTTCCAAAGTGGACTTATTGGTTATTTTGGCAGCCCATGTAACTTTCAATATTCTCCTTCAACACCATAACTCAAATGTGTCAATTCTTCTATGGTCTTCCTTATTCACTGTCCAGCTTTTGCATGCATATGAGGTTATTGAAAATATCATGGCTTGGGTCAGGCACACCTTAGTCCTCAAGCTGACATCTTTGCTCTTCAACACTTTAAAAAGCTCTTGTGCAGCAGATTTGCCTAATGCAATACATTGTTTGACTTCTTGACTGCTGCTTCCTTGAGTGTTGATGGTTGATCCAAGAATAATTAAGTCCTTGATAACGTCAATCTTTTCTCTATTGATAGAATGTTGTTTATTAGTCTAGTGGTGAGGATTTTTGTTTTCTTTACATTAAGATGTAATCCATACCGAAGGCTCTGCTCTTTGATCTTCATCAGTAAATATTTTAAGTCCTCTTCACTTTTGGCAAGCAAGGTTGTATCATCTGCATATCGCAGGTTGTTAATGAGTCTTCCTCCAATCCTGATGCCATGTTTTTCTTCATAGAACTCAGCTTCTCGTATTATTTGCTCAGCATACAAGTTGAATAAGTATGGTGAAAGAATACAACCTTGTCGTACACCTTTCTTAATTTTAAACCATTCAGTGTTCCCATGTTCTGTTTGAACAACTGCCTCTTGGTCCAGGCACAGATTCCTCATAAGCACAATTAAGTGTTCTGGAATACTCGTACTTTGCAATGGTGTCCATAACTTGTCATGATCCACACAATTGAAAACCTTTGCATAGTCAATAAAACACAGGTAAACATCTTTCTGATATTCTCTTCTTTCAGCCAAGATCCATCGGATATCAGTAATGATATCCCTTCTTCCATGGCCTCTTTTGAATTTGGCTTGAACCTCTGAAAGTTTTCTGTTAATGTATGCTTGCAGCAATTTCTGTATTACCTTTAGTAAAACTTTACTTGCATGGGATATCAAAGAGATTGTCTAATGATTTTTGCATTCCTTTGGCTCACCTTTCTTTGGAATGGGCACAAATATGGATCTCTTCCAATCAGTCGGATATTTAATATATATACCAGCAGCTCCCCAGAAACCCTATACTGGGTTGTAATGGGTCAGAACCGTCTCAACGGCACTTAACAACAACAACAGCAACAGAAAAATACATATATCCTTCTGAAAGCTCTGATACTTGCCCCCATTCATTGTTTGCTCATAACACTTATTGTTGAAGGACATTCCTTTGTGTTATGGGCCCTGGCTAAATCACAGAGCAGCTAATGGAAAGATCAAAAGTACGAACACTTTCTCCACAGGAGACAGATTTGGAAGTCTACTTCTGTAAAGATTTACAGCCTGGAAACCCTATGAGGCAGTGCTACTTTATTCTATAATATTACAAAAGTTCAAGTGAATTTGCCAAGAATGAGTTATGGGCACAGACTCTACCTATTGTGCTGAAATATGTAAAGGTTAACCCCAAAGGTCTTTGACTTTTTACAGCACTTACTCAGCTCTAGAATGCCTTTCCTTTCATTAGGAATTCAAGGCTATACCCACCTTACAGCACCATCCCCAGATTTGACACAGTCCCAGTCTGAACATTTCTCTTCCTGGCTATAACGTAGGCCTTTTTGTGTTTCCAGGGTACATTTTCCTGAGGGTTCCTTAGATAACATTCATCCACTGCACCCTTACTAGCTCTAAGTCCAAAGCAAGCATCTTTCCTCCATTAACCTTTCTTAAATTTTCCCATGTCATAGTCCTGGTATGGCACTATAGGATAAACACTGGATTGCTAGGTTGGTTTGAACTGCAAGGTCATGGGTTCAAACTCATCAGTCACTTCTCGGACCTGTATTGGGTCACTATGAGTCAGAAATGACTCAATGATACTCAACAAGTTTAACAAACCTCCAATAAATATTTTTCCCAGATCATTGAAGCACCACAAGAAGTTTAAGGGAATGCTGTCTACAGTAAACAACAGTTTTTAGAGTGACTAGGCATTTTAAGAAAGGTCAGGAAGACCTCAAATCTGAGTCAAGAGCTTCAATTTCAATGAATGAAGAAACTGTTGCAGAAGTCCAATTTTATGAAGAAGACCATAAAATTATCATTGATTTGCTAGCAACTGAAGTTGGTATCTCACATGATTGGGTAATTTTAAATTTTAAGCAAATATCTTGACCTCAGCAGGCTTTGGGCTAATTAAACTCAAGGCAGAGAGGTAAACTCAGAAGGTTATGTTATCATTGTTGTTAAGTGGCAGTGAGTCAGTTCTGACTCATAGCGACCCTATAGAGGGTTTCCAAGGAGTGGCTAATGAGTTTGAACAACTTATTTTGTATTTCAGAAGGTTATAGAGATTGTTTTTTGAGATTTGAAAGGGGTAATCTTGATGGATTTTTTCAAAGGACACAAAACAGTTATGAGAATTTATTGTGAAGACGTTTTGAGAAAATTGAAAACTATACTGGTGAGAAAAATGCCAGAAGATTTGTGACAAGGAATATTTTTCCAGCATGACAATACACTTGCTCATTCTTTGATGGAAATTCTCCAATGATGACTTCATTGGGCACTCAGGGTCAAAGAAAACTGATTTAATTGTCTATTTTCATTCTTCTCTGGCTTTACTTTTAAATTGTGAATGTATGGATGCTCTCAGAACCTCAGTTTTGTTATCTTAAAAGTAGCAACAGCTGTACTAGTTTCCCCAGGTGAGAAAGAGGAAATTTAATTGAAAAAAACTTAAAATACATACTCTTAGTTAAAACTGTGCTCAAAATGTTAGCTGACTGTACTTCATCACAAAGAGAATCCAACTCCTATTGCAACTATTTTAGCAGTTATTATTAACATTCGTCTTTCTTTCCTCTTGCCCTTCCCCTGGGAACCATCCTGTATCTTTTAATGCCAACAACGTACTACCTCTGTGAGTGGCTTCTTCTCCATCAACTTGAGATCTAGTCCCAATTGTCTTCTCAGTAAGTGGTCATCTGACTCGACCTCCCCTGAAATTGCACTTTCATATATATCCACACAAGTAAAGTCTTTTCAACCAGAGTAGTTAGAGTAAGACCTTCATTTTCAATAGCTAAAATCCAGCTAAAGTCATACCAATTCACTGTAAACATAAATGTATAAGATCCTCACCTTAATCAAGTCATTATTCTCTCAGTGAATGCCTCACCAGGTAGGCAGATTCCTTGACCCAGCTTGTTTGTCAGGGATAATGTCTGTGAATTCCCCCAAAAATAGCACTCTAGATTTATGTAGGTGATTGTAGCATTATATTGCCACTAGTTTACACACTCTGTGTCATTTATGACCCTTATTTCCCAAATACAGAGAAGGTGATGTCTAAATGATCTTATTTTGGTGATCAATTCTCTTGGTAAAATAGAGAAGAATGATTACAGGTACAGCACTGAAGTTTAGCAATAGACTTTCCACTCAGGTTTTAGCAACAGAGGAAAGATTTCCTGTTTCACAGCCATACCCACCTCATCCTGCACCCTGAGAAGAATTTTTATATGTTTTCTCTGAAATTAAACTGGGATTAAGTGATTTCTGTGTAATAACAGCTTATCTGTGTGGAACAGCTATGGCTTAGAGGTCTGTCATGGATTTATTGCCCTCCTTTATGTAAACATAACAATCGGTCTGACCAAGAATAAGAACACGTGTTTTGTAAAGAGGAATCAAGGAAGCATAAAAATGTCAAGGATGAATGCCTATGTTAGGAAAGGGACCAAACATATTTCATAATAGCAACTTATTTTAATTTACTTTATATTTCACTGGTGGTTTTCCCAATCATCACATTTCAGGATCCTGGTTGGAGGGAACCATTGCTATTTCTAGTCTTGACAATGGTTATTTGTATAAATAATGACAGCTCATAGAACTATTTTGTAACTACTATTAAGTTGTCTTGGGTTTCTTGTGCATTTTCTTCTTTAATGTTCACTATATCCCTATTAGGTGTGTACTACTTAATCCCTATTATGTGGATGAGGAACTTTGGTTTAAGGAAGAATAAGCAAAGTTAAAAGCATTCTAACTTATTCTCACAATGGTGGCTAAAATCACAATTAAATGATTACTTTGTTGTTATCGTATTCATTGTGGTTTAAAGTCACAAATTATAGAAATTCATACTATTAAATTATGTTATTTTAATTCAATTATAATCAGTTTTCTCACTTTTCTTTCTTTTCTTTTCTTTTTCTTTTTTTTTTTTACTACTGATAGCACTTTCCTGTTTCTTTCGGACAGTGGATAGGATAGTACCTTATAGCATGTTTGGATTTTGACTTATTTCCAGACTTCTGTTGTTATTGCTTTTAAATAACTGTAGGATTTACTTCCCTGTGGACTTCAGTTATTATCAAGTTATTTATTGTTTATAGCAGGCTGTCCCGTAAGTATAAGGTTATACTTACTTGCCCCATTGAAAGTAGGCTTAGTGAATGATGAGTGAAGAAATGGACAGGTGCCATTTTTCAGCAGAAGCTTAAAACACTATGTATGGTATTATTTTTCCTTTTTTGTCTGTCACTATCATGGCATATTATGTAAGTGGGTGAATCAAAAAATATTGGTACTAGGGTTTCTGTTTATATGTGCATGATTTTATTTCAAACCAAACATATTTAAACACGTCCATGCCATCAGTGCAGATAAATCTCAGTTATATACTTGTCTTAGTCTCTGCTTAAGGTGCCTTCAAAACAGGGTTCAGTCACAGCAGTGACTTCTGAGAGCATCTGCTGGTCCAGTGAAATCCAAATCAGAGAGATGGATTTTCTTGAAGGACAAAAGATGATGAAGGGGCTTATTATGAAGAAGTTCTAAGAAAATTGAGAACTGCACTGGAAAGGAAATTGGCATGAAATTTGTGCCAAGCAATTTCTTCCACCATAACAATGCACCTTCTCATTCTTTGAGGGCATCAAGTTGCTGCTGTTAAGTGCCTTCGAGTGGCCCAGGATTGGACATTGTTTCGTTCTGCTGTGCATGGGGTCGCTATGAGTCAGTAGCGACTCCATGGCACCTGACAACAACAACAACAGAAACCCTGTTTAGGATTTCTGAGGTGCAGCTGGTGGGTTTGAACCAACCACCTCGAGGTTTGATGTACAGTGTGTATCCTACAGCCCACAACCTGACACCCAGAGCCTCCAGGAATTTCACTGGGAAATCTTACTCCATTTACCATGCAACACTCATCTTGTTCTTACAGATTTATTTTTGTTCCTAAAATGCAAAGAACATGACGAAGGAACACTATTTGAATCCCTTGAAGGTGCCCAAACTGCCATTTTGATGTAGTAGAAATTGAACATCACAGAATTTGGGGGGGAAGAGATGGAGACATTGAAAAATCACCTTTAGAAGTGTACAGGTGTAGATGGAGGATTTGTTGAGAAACAGTAGTTTCGTATTTTGATGTTTTTGTTTAATGACGATTTCTGTGATTCTGCATAAATAACTTTTGCTTTACCCTCATACTTCCTCAGCTTTGACTCCAGAATGAAGAATACATGTGCAACAAATCAACAAGTTACATGAACAACAAATATGTTTCTATTGCTTTAAAGCACTGAAAATTTGATTTGTTTGCTATCACCATAAAACAAGACAAAAACTGAATAATGCATAATTCACAAACTATTTTTTCCAGTCATTGCAATTTTAAATTAGTTTTCATGTTGATACCTTCATGTAATAAAAATCAAGTCAATTAGTAATGTCTGACATGAAAAACGCTCACTCTGATTTTCCGGTTTTTACCATGTTATTTCTGGCTTTCAGTTGCGTTAATGAATTGACTGTTTTCTCTTTTTAAAAATCGTATTCTTCATGGATTTAATGACTCCAAATTGTTAAGTCCTTTATTTTAGTTCATTAATAGTTCCCTCTAACTTCTGTTTCTGGATTCCCTTTCTCTAATTGATCCATGAACACTAGAGTTCCTTAAGGTTCAGTTCAGGCCCATCGTGCCTCTGTCTTTATCTTCTTTCCCTGAATGTTATTAATGTTTTCATAAATTTGCATACCACTTATATGCTATGGCTCACAAAATTACATTTTTGAATTTCAAAAACAACCATCCAGATAAAAAGTTGATGTCATCCTTTGATGTCTTAAAGACATTTCTAAAATCCAAATAATACTATTCCTATTTTTTTCCCATTAGGTCTGTTTGTCTACAATCCCTTTTTTTTTTTTTTTTTTCATTTCAGTAAATTATATCACCATATGTTTACTGACACTTCAAATATGTGTATCACCTTTAATTTAATCTTTCCCTATCTTCTCAAACTTATATCTGCCCCATCAACAAGTTAATCAGATTACTAGTCCTCAATGATTTTTTTATTGAATGAAAAAATGAACAAATGGATTAAATCCTAGTCTACTTTAAAGAGGAAACTATTTAAAATAATTTATTAATGATTTGTTCTGGTTTGCTAGAAGGAGTTCTATACCACTTTCCTTCTTTTCTCTTACATCTTCTAAGATGTAAGCAGTGCTAAATCATCATCTCTGCTTATTGGAGAAAGAAATTCTGTTGGATGACATAGTTTTGTTCTTTTTCAGTATTTTATTATTCTTTAGGTGAAAGTTTGCACAGTTAATGTAATTGCCATTAATAATTTCAATATAAACTGATATTGGTCACAATGTTCACAATGTGTCAGCATTCTCATTATATCCATTCTGTTTGTTGTGTGTCCATTAAGCTACGTTCCCTTCCCTTCTTTGCCTTATCATCTTTGTTTCTGGATATATGTTTCCTTATTTGATGAAGCTAATGGTCTAGGGTACATAACAAACAACAATTAGGCAATTGTGATCCATTTTGTTGAGACTCAGGGTGGGATAATAATGGGACACTCATGGAATTGCTGCAAGGAAACATCTTGGAATCCACTCAAAGCTTTCTTGAGGAAGTGGTGTGTATGTTAAAATTTAAAATCTAAAACATAATGTGCTTATTTTTTTATTTGTTGTCTCTCAGCCCCATTAAGTACATCTGTAAACCCAGATTCCTGGTGTGGATCTGTAGAATATGCACTGGTTTGAACCACAAGGTCAGAAGTTCAAACCCATCAGCCACTCCTCGGAAACCCTATATAGGGTTCTTGTGGGGTGGAACCGACACGATAATATTCACAACAATATACTTGCTTAGAACTGCTGAAACAAAGAAAGAACAAGCTACAATTGTTGTAATTTCCATAGTGGTTACGAATCGGGCTGCGAACCTTAAGGTCAGCGGTTCGAAACTACCAGCCGCTCCGCGGGAGAAAGATGAGGCTTTCTACTCCCGTAAGGATTTACACCCTCGGAAACCCTGTACAGGGTCGCTATGGGTCGGAACCGACTCGACGGCACTTAACAACAACAACAACATCTTTCTGGTAGGTTCTATCTGTGAAAAGCATTGCAGGAAATAAGAAAGTAGAAGGAGAAAAGTCCTTTTTTGTGTTGTGTAAGAAATGTGAGTGGCTGCACATTCCTGGTGGTTGCCAGGACACCTAAGCACCTCAACACCTAGGACAGCTTTGACCTGAAGTTCCTGGTGAAGGCAGCATGTCTGGCTGTGCCACAACTTGTCATGCTAGTGGAATTATGTCAGGGTGAGAGCAGCTTTTTAATTTCTGGGTTCATAGTCAGAAATTGTTTTCTTTTTACTCATCCAGTATCTACCTTGCCACCTGTCCTTTTGGACCACTGCCCAACATTTTGTAAATACTTTGTTCTAATAAACCTCTTTTATTTGTAATACTCAACATTGTTTCCCTCAGTGCACTGTGATTGAAATATATGAATAGAAAGTAACCAGACAATAACTATGGCCCAGGAAGAGGAAACAAATAGAAAAGTATGAGAGAGAATTTTTTTTATCTTCAAGGAATTAATAAATCAGTATGCTTCTTAGCATATATGAACCTAACAAAAATAGTCATTTGGGTAGTTTCAGATTCTCAAAAACCAAATTCACAACTTCCCTAAACTACAATAAAAATATCTCACCATCTAATTCACTAACAAAATGAAAGCCCCAAAATGAGAACTTCCCTCTCTGTCACCAACACATTTAAATTGAACTCTTGTCTCTGCCTCTTCCAGAAGAAATGATGTCTCTTCTCTTATTCAAAACTTATTATCATCTATTTTATGTAGCTTCTTTCACAGGAATTGAGTCACCAACATCCTCTTTTCTTTCCTACAACTGTCTCTTTTCCTTCTCCATAATTAACTCTATTTAAGATACACTCTTAGATTTATCTCACCAAAATATTTTTGCCATCATGTTATTCACCTCCTATTACACTATGCTGTTTTCTTCAATTCACAGCTACTATTTTCTTATAAAGGAGCTCTGCTAGCATAGTGGTTACAAATTGGGCTGCTAACTTCAAGGTCGGCAGTTCCAAACTACCAGCTGTTTCGCAGGAGGCTTTCTGCTCCAGTGAAGATTTGCAGCCTCAGAAATCATGTGCAGGATCACTATGAGTAGGAACCGACTCCATGGTACTAAGCAACAACAACAACAACATTTCTGGTGTGACTTTGTAAGATAAGCACTGGACTGCTGAGTGCCAGGTTGATCGTTCAAACCTATCAGCTGGTTCTCAGAAATCCTATGTTGTTGTTGCTGTTACATGCTGTCGAGTTGGTTCCAACTCATAGTGACCTTGTATAGGGCTCCCGAGACGTTAATCCTAAAGAGGAGCAGAAATCCTCCTCTTTCTCTGGATGAGCAGTTGGCAGGCTCCAGCTACGAACCTTGTGGAATCACTGGTCCCAGATGGTTATGAGTTACAACTGACACAATGACACTTAACTGTCGGGGTCTAACCTCGACATAGGGGTGTTGTTCACGAGTGTTTGGTTCATGAGGAGGGGAGATCCAGCGGCGATAGAGTTAGCGAAAGAATACACAGACAGACAGAAGAAGGGGGACAAGGAGGCACCCCAAAGCCAGGGTGGATACATCACTGGTGGGCAGACTTGGGACTACAGGCATCGTGGCCTCTGCAGGCAGCAACTCACTGCCCTGCAATCTTTACTGCATGCCCTCCATCTTGTAATGCACTGCAATCTTTACTGAATGCCTTCCAACCCATAATGCACTGAAATCTTTACTGCATGCCTTCCAACCCGTAATGCACACCTGGGGAGGCCCGGGCCTCTGTTTTATTTAGGGGAGGAGCTTCACACCAAGCTGGGAGGGACTAAGGCAAGGTACAGCTAACATCAGTGCTTTTCCAGACTTTACATCGTACTTCGCTGGTTCGAATCCCAGGCCCACAACTTGGTTTCTCAGGCTCAATTAACATATCTATAGCCCCTGAGCTCAGTTGGGGGAAGGTGAGAGGTAAGGACAAAAGCTTGGGCAGAGTCCTTCTGTTTTAGCTTCCTGAGCCAGGTTTTCATGAACTTGGCTGAATAGCTAACACTTGGGAGAGATTCAGGGAGGATGACTCTTTTGTTTGTAGAACAAAGAACCGTGAAGTAGCTAAGATGTTTTTAGTTAATCCTTTGGAGGAAGGCTTGACCTTGCAACTTTTACAGTCTGGGCTTTTAGGAAAATATTACATTTATCTGTGTATATCAAGGGCTTCTTGTCTGCAATTAATAAATATAACTGAACACTAAGATGAAAAAACAATTTGCTATTGACTGCCAGTGGCCTCATTTGTTACACTCGGGTCTATAGGGCCTCGAACCTCTGACCAAGCTTACATGGTCTGCAAAACTTAACAACAACAAATGTTTCATATAGGCATACTTTTTACGACTATGATTTTTTAAAGGCAAATACGAACAGTGAAGATAGAAGAGAATCAAAATAATTGTAAAACTTGAGTGTATTTTTATAATTGTAGAATTAAATGAACATGAAGGAAAATAAGGGCAGGATCTTAGGGGTAATTTCTGCCTTAGACTATAATATGGATGTTGTTGTTGAGTGCCGTGGAGTCAGTTCCAAATCAGAGTGACCCTGTATAGGGTTTCCAAGGAGCGGCTGATAAGCTTGAACCACCAACCTTGTGGTTCAAATTGACCGTGTGGCCCAGTGTTTTAAGCCACAGTGCCACACCAGGACATGTGGGTTAAAAACCTAAATTGCAAATCTCCATTTGGATTCAGCATGAAGTCATCCTAGATAAAACTAAAGACCTATTATATAGCAAAGAATGGTGACAAATATATGAATCCAGTAATATGAAGTGACAACTCATCTCTCCATAACATTAGTAAAAACATTGATTATAAAATTAGAATCATAACAATTTAGTAGAGGAAAAATATTTTTAAATGGCTATAAACTTGCGAACACTTGTGTAAAAAGCAAAACTGAATCATTCTTTCATGTAAGAAAATAGTAACCATAAGTTTATAGTTATATACATTAATAGTAATAAGTAACTTTATTTAGTTTTAAAAATAGAGTCAATACATGATGTACAATTAATTGACCAAATTAAAATATGTGATCAGAGATTATTTTGTGATAAGAGGGCTTTAACACTAAGTTTTAACTCATTAATCAATTCCAAATGTAGTGGTTCTTCCCCAATGTCTTATTGCATCTTTCCCAGTGAAACCACCTTGAGGATAGCATGGCGGATCTGCTGAGTCTTGATGCTGTATATGACAGGGTTCATCAGGGGAGGGAAGAGCACAGAGATGGTGCCCATGAGGATGTGTACTAGGGGTGAGAGGTGGTGCCCAAATCTGTGCACAATGGATAGACCAAGCACTGGCACATAGAAGCAGAGCACTGCCAGAATGTGGGAGACGCAGGTGTTGAGGGCCTTGACTCGCTCCCCTGCAGAGGCAATGGCCAGCACAGTGCGGAGGATGATAGTGTAGGAGAGCAGGATGAAGAGGACATCAGAGCCCATGGCTAGCATGATCATACATAGTCCATAGATCCTGTTGAATCGAGTGTCAGAGCAGGCCAAACGGATCATGTCCTGGTGAAGGCAGTAGGCATGAGAGAGTGCCCCTGGGTGGCAGTAATCAAATTTTAATAGGTGCACTGAGGGTGCAGCAGTAAGGACAGCACTCCGCATGCCCAGCACCACCCCAACCAATGCTACTCGAGGGCCCGTGAGCAAAGAAGCATAGCGCAGTGGGAAACGGATGGCCACAAGGCGGTCCAGAGCCATGGCAAAGAGCACGGCTGACTCCATGAAAGAGAAGGAGTGGAGGAAGTGCTGCTGCAGAACACACTGTACCAGGCTTACGGTCCGAGCATCGAACCACAGCACACCTAACACTGAGGGCAGTGTAGACATGCACAGGCCCAAGTCTGTCACAGCCAGAATGGCCAAGAAATAGTACATGGGTTGGTGGAGGGAAGGGTCAGTTCGTACCAGATGTAAAATTGTGATATTACCTAGAATGGCCACAAGGTATCCTATAAAAATGGGCAATGAGATCCAGTGGTGAGCCCACTCCAGGCCTGGGAAGCCCGTCAGCAGGAATGTAGAGAAGCTCAAGTTGGTTCTTGATAGGGTGGCTATTCTCATCCTCAGGAGACCTATTCACGCTGGTAAAGGTGGCAGTGTAAAAGTTAATAGGCTAGTAAGCATAAGCCCTCCCACTATCACAGAACACCCATCTTCTGCTGGCTGTTCAACTTGATCTGCACTCCCTAGACTCAATCTCCTCTCAACCAGCCACTATAGTTTCAATCAGCCCAAGCTGTTTCCTTGTTTTTCCTCACATTCTATTATTCCCATCCCATTTTTGCATGCCCCCCTATACAGTTTGTAAAATCATTGGGTCTACCCCTCTCTAGGCAACTGCAGCTCCAGTCATCACATTGTGCTGTTGTTAAATGCTGTTGAGTCGGTTCTGACTCATAGTGACCCTGCATAGGGTTTCTGAGGAGCCACTGGTTGAGTTTGAACCACCAACTTTACAGTTCAAACTGACCTTGACGTCAAGTGCTTATCCCATGGCACCACACCAGGACTCTAGTCGTCACATTGTTGTTGTTAAGTGCCTTCCAGTTGGTTCTGACTCATAGCGACCCTGTATAAGGTTTCTGAGGAGTGGCGGGTGAGCTTGAACCAGTGACCGTGCAGTTAGTTCACACCTACTTTGCAGTCCAGTGCATTAACCCACAGCGTCACACCAAGACTCCAGTCATCACATTGGTGATGGTGGTGTGCGATGGAGTCTGTTCCAATTCATAGCCACCCTGCATAGGGTTTCTGAGGCTGTAAATCTTTACAGGAGCAGAAAGCCTCATCTTTCTCCTGCGGAACAAACAGCTGGTAGTTTTGAACTGCTGACCTTGCAGTTCGCAGCCCGATTCGTAACCACTACACTACCAGAGCTCTTTCAGGGGATATTTAATTAAGTGTTTGACCAAATATAGCAAGCTCATTCAAAAACTGATAGTTTTGTATGTCCCACAGTTAATGTTATAAATGTTGGTAGAAAAAGGTTCCCCACCAAAACCCTATACAGGGTCACTGTGGGTCAGAACCGACTCGACGGCCCTTAACAACAACCTCTGCCTTAAGTAAATCTCATCAAGAGCTTTCCCTACCCCTGCTCTTAACCTGCTACTAAAAGACTTGGCTCAAAAAAATCTATAAGCTCAACCTTGACATGATTTTCAATTTCCCAGAAATTCCCTTACTACCTAATTGTTTCCTGTATATGATCTTGCCTCTGCAAACTTTTCAATTCTCGTAGAATACAACTCTCCTTTTCCTAATCTAACCGAGACTGTCTACAGCAGATTCCTCATCCATTTGATTCTCCATTTAACCTCTTTCTTGCAGTGATAGGATCCACTCCACGTGTCAGAAGAAGAGGTATCCTGCTTCTCTCCAAAGTCAGCCCTCACAAAGAACGTATCATTCTCATTATCCAGTAACTCACCCCTCAGACATCATTTTAGGGCTTTTGGGAAACTCTTTCTTCTTATCTTTGAATTTACTAATACTTAGCATATATAATCTATGGGTATACCTCCCATAACACAACCTATTGTGTGTGATCTTAGAAGCTACCCAGGGTCTGACCTCGTTAGTACTTGGATGGGAGATTGCCTGGGAATACCAGGTGCTGTACACTTTTTGGATCCTAGTGTTAGATACGCGCTGGACTGTTAATCATGAGATCAGTGGTTCAAACCCACCAGCTGCTCTTTAGAAACCATATACAGGGTCGTTGTGAGTCAGAGCCTCTTCAACAGCACTTAACAACTACAGTAACAGCAATCTACACCTTTAAGGCTGTTACCTTTATTCTAATTTCATGTGATTTGTTTTCTTCTTAACCTAGTTTTATCTTCTCATCTTTCAAGATGTTTGGGAAGGTTTTTTCCAGAAGCTCTTCAACTATCTCCTCTGTGGACTTCTTTGATTCTTCTTGTTCCAGAATGCCAATAATTCTTACATTATTCCTCTTCATGTTATCCAGCATGAATTTTAGACTCTCTTCAGATTGTTTTATCCTTTTAGCTGTTTGCTGTTCTATCTTGGCAGTATTGAGAGACTTGTCTTCCAGTTGGCTAGTTCTGGCTTCCATCTCTTCTAGTCTGCTCCTTTTCCCTTTCAGCCTATTGTCTATTTCTAATATCTTATTATTGATCACCTGGACATCTTTTTGCAGGATTTGAATTGTTTCCAATGCTGTGTCAATCCTATTAGATTGTTCCTGCAGTACTTTCCTTACTTCTTCCTTATTTTCCTCGACCCCTTTTCATAGTACTTGAATATGTTTCCATATCATTCTTCTGAATTCCCTTTCAGACATATCCAGAACCTGCTCTTCCTCCTCTATAAAGCCTTTGTCTGTCTCTAGCTCATTTGCATCTGCTGTTCTCTTCTGCTTTTGGACGTGCTTTGATAATGTTAATTGTTTCTTGTTGGGCACGATTATTCTTATTTTATTATAATTATTATTAATATGATCAGGAGATAGTCATCCCTTTTTGTCTGTAATGTGTAGTAGGTGTGGTTAGGTCTTGTCTACTGGCCGCGGCGGGTGGGGTGGAGGGCACGTGGGCCAGTGGACAGGGTGGCAGGCACACGGGCCTAGTTTTAGATTGCACAGACAAAACTTCTCCTGTGTGCATATTGTTTTCCTGCCATTTGAAGATATACCTCCTCTGAAATCTACCTGAAGACCTGACACAGTTTATAAATCTGGTAATCTTACTAGAGCAATGTTTCCAATTTAGGTTTTGCTAAACAGACATATCAGTAAGAGTACCTCTAAATACCAGCAACTATAAAAAGTCTGACCCTTATTCAAATTAGTTTATTAAATACTAAAAACAACATTACTAGGAGAAGTACTTATAAGACAATTCCTTCTGCCCTGAATCTTAGTATCTGACATAATATTTGCTTCTGTTTCTTCATCAGTAGAGAAAATTGTATCTCCTAATCTAAAGAATGAAAGTGAATTTCATTTAGCACATTATGTCGACAGAATTTAGCATAAGGGCAGACAAATAGTAAACAATAAATATAGTTTAGCTATTCTTGAAGTAAATGTGCATTTTCTTTTTTAAAAAAATATTTAACAGTCATTACCTCGGTTCCATTTAATTTTTGATTCCTCCCCATGTCTTTTCCTGACATTATCTTCTTCTGCCTACCTCCCTCTCATATATTACCTTCCTTGTCACCCAAATTAACATGTGTCTACTTGGGAACCCTGTACAGGGTTGCTATGAGTTGGAACTGACTCCACGGCACATAACAACAACAACAACTCTCTGTGGTAGTCTTGGTGTGGTGCTACAGGATAATGCACTGGACTGCAAAGTTGGTTCAAACCTACCAGCTGCTCCTCAGAAACCCTATACAGGGTCACTATGGGTCAGAACCGACTTAACAGCACTTAACAACTACAAAACACTCTGTGTGGCAATGTAGGATAAGTATTGGATCACTAATAGCAAGTGTAGCAATTCAAATCCACCAGCCTCTCTTCAGAAACCCTATACAGGGTTACTATGAGTTGGAACCTACTCAATGGCACTTAATAATACCATCAACCCTCTAGTCAAGGAATTATTCCCCCTTTTCTATCACCCCTGATAATCATCAAAGTATGTTCCTTTTATGTGAAAACCTTTTCTTGGCTTTTTACAATAGTGATCTCATACAATTTTTGTTCTTTTGTGATTGACTAACGTCACTTAGCATAATGTACTCCAGGTAACATGAATTTTCTTAGAATTTCCTCCAATTCCTCCTACTTTCTCGTCTCCCTATTATACAATGTATCTCCTAAAACAAAATGTCATCTCTTTCTTAAAATTCTGGTACTTCAGATTTTGGCAGAAAATGCCAAGTGTCTTTGAAAGACTGAAGATCTACTGACAGATGAAAGACTGGGTGAGTAATTATGAGACAATGATGAATAGAGTACTGAGAATAGGTCCCAAAGAATACTGAATGTAAGACTGACAGACAGACAGAGGAATTAGGAGATTAGGAGAAGATTAGGAGAACGGTATGATGAGCATCGGAAGGAAAACATGAGCACTGATGGCCTTACAAAGAATATGTTGTGAGGGAGACTAGAGAACAGTGATATAAGAGAAAATGATGAACGGGGAGATTAAAGTTGACTATAGTTATGTTAAAGGACAGCAAAGGGCAAGTTGAGTGTAAGAGAGAAATAGAGTTGTGTAAGTTAGAAGACAAAATTGAGGCACAAAGGAAGGGGGAATGTGAGTTAAAAGGGTACAGATGAACAAGCAAAATACCAGACTAAGTGTTAAAGAGAGGCTTGCAAGACTCATCAAAAGAAGACTGATGGCAGAAAGATAAGGAGAGATCATTGGGAAAAGAAATACAGACCGAGGAACAGTGAAGAGAAAAACCAAGCAACATTTTGAAGAGAAGCTTAGGGACCAATGGTGAGTGGGGATGTGTTGATGGAGATGATCAGGCAAAGGCAGAAAGTGAAAGAGATGGATGGAATGGGAGCTCCAGTGAGTGTGGTGAGAGAGGATTTGAGGAGAAGAGAAAGTCATCTGTGTGGTAGCAGGAGAGGGAGGACTGAATGACCGGGGGTGGGGGTATGGAGGAAGTAGTGGTCAGATGAAGAAAGCTGGGAAACAGGGCAGTGAGAAACTGAGGAGCAGGAGAGGTTGGTACCTTAGAAATGGAGGCCAGGGAAACCCACACAGCCCTTTATTTCAAGCTTCTTATCTCAAGTGCACTGGACTTTGAAAATTGAACTTAATTCTTTGGGCCACTAGGCTCAGTTTCTCCAGCCACCGTCTATTTTTATGCAATTTAGCAAGTGACTAACAATAGTGAATCTGAAATCAAACTGGTGGAATTGAAATCATGACTCCAATATTTATTGCCTATTATTATTCAAATTATTTGTTTAATCTCAGATTTCTTAACTAAACATCGAGACAATTATAGTTTGTGGAGCCTTTTATATGTATTTGTTAATGTTGTACAGTTAGAACCATCACTCAATAGATGATAGATTATTATTTCCAACTTATAGCACTACCTTCTAATTAAAACTTAGCTATAGGAGCCCTGATAGCATAGTAGCTAAGTGTTGAGCTGCTAACCACAAGGTCAGTAGTTTGACTATATCAGCTGCTTCATGGGGAAAAGATGAGGTTTCCTGCTCCCGTAAAGATTTACAGCCTTGGAAACTATATACAGGGTCACTATGAGTCAGAACTGATTCAGTGGCAAATAACCACTACCATTATAATATTTATCTACTACGAAAATGTCTATAGTGTTAGCATTTATTAAGAGAAAGTCAGTAAATGATTTTACAACAATAAAGAGTAAGAAACTCAGGATTGGGAGCTCTAAGTTCTTGAGCAAGTTTTAGGACCAGTCATTCACATGATTTTAGTGAAATTACCAATTCTTTCTCCATCTTAACTACTTTCTATGTGGTAGGTTTTCACACTTGACCTGATTTCTTTCCATAGAAGCTAAAGGACTGTGAAAAAAGTATTGGAAGCCTCTCAATTAGGAATTTGTTGAGATGGTGATTCCATGCCAACTTCATCACAGCCTAGTCCAACAACAAATTCAGGTCACTCTATGCAATGAAAGAAAGTCATTTGGACATATCATAAGATAGGTGCACTAACTCATACTGGCCATCCTCCAGAAAGGTGCCCTAGCCCTCAACCTTACTTACAGACCTGATAGAGAAGAGAGATCAGATAAGCAAAGGGTTTGTAACAACTTACTTATCTTTCTTTGTCTGCAGCTCCTTTCCAGGATGCTGCAGTACTTCCCACTCCTCTCACAGCCTCTTGGTGAATTGACTCCAGAAGCTGCTCTGTGTGTGCGCCACTGGTAACTATAAAGTCTTCCTCTTTCTCCCTTGGGTCTCCAGCCCTAAGAGAAATACTCTTAGACGGATGCAGAACTGACTAATACCACAGAGGGATCAGCATCTTCCCAGAGCTTAACATTTGGGTTTACCAGTCATTTTCCGTTGAAATTTAGTGACACATAAGAACAAGAACTCTGGTAGCATAGTGGTTATGAGTTGGGCTGGTAACGTCAAGGTCAGCAGTTCGAAACTACCAGCTGTTCTGCAGGAGACAGATGAGGCTTTCTGCTCCCATAAAGATTTACAGCCTCGGAAACCCTGTTCAGGGTCGCTATGAGTTGGAACCGACTGTACGGCACTTAACAACGACAACAACAACAAGTACTACTAGGATATCTTTCATCAGATCAGGAAGTCTTTCATTCTCTTCATCCATCAGCTGCAATTGTTTTAAGAATATTTTTTGATCAATCCTCAGTTCTCCTTCCTTTGTTCATCTTCTTTCTCAAAAAAAAGTCTCCCTTTGAGATTCTTTTTCCTACTGGATAGTTATTTACTTTCATTAGAGACAAGTTTGGGCCAGAACTTTGAATCAAATGTAATAAGACACAATATCTGCCTTTGAGAAAACTGCTTTCTGCAGGATTTGGGTGTGAAAAAAACCAACACTTCTGGATAAAGTTAAAAGGATGTCAGAAAATATACAAGGGTAAAAACAAAACAAAAAACAAATGCTTCTCACTTCCCTCAGCCTAGAAATTTTAGAAAAAATAACTCTTAATTTTAGAAAAATTAACTCTTTGCAGAGTTAGTAATTTATCATTCTTAGCTTAGTTTTTAATGGTTTTCTTACGTTTTTATATCATAAAAAAAGGCACCATGATATTCTATGTTTCAAGCTTTCTATAAAATCTATCTGAAGCTTGAAATTTTTCTTCAGCTCTTCTGAGCATAGCCTACTGTGGAGTTGTAGGATAAGCAGTGGACTGCTAACTATAAGATTGGCAGTTCAAACTCACCAGTTGTTCCTTGGAAACCCTATACAGGGTTGCTATGAGTTGGAACCAACTTGATAGCACTTAACAATAGTAACAACATAAAAGCTACCCTATGTACATAAATATACATTTGCAACTTACTTTTGTTCAACATTGTATATTTATTTCAGGTTTATACATGGCGTACCATGATACTATAGGTTAGTAATGTTAATGGCATATGTTATTGGTAGGTACCAATGAGTCAGCTCTAACTCAAATCAATCTTATCCTCACAATTGTTATATTTGAACCTTTGTTACCACAATTGAATCAGTCCCTCTCATTGAGGTCTTCTGCTTTTTCACTGACTTTTTTAAGCAGCAGATTTACCTAATGAAATATGTCCTTTTATTTCTTGACTGCTGTTCCATGAATATTGATTTTGGATCCAAGCAAAATGAAGACTTTGACAACTTCTATCTCTTCTCCATTTATCATGATGTTGTATTGGTCCAGTTTTGAGAATTTTCACTGAGGTACGATTACTGAAGGCTATAATCTTGGATATTCATCAGTAAGTTCTTCAAGTCCTCTTTACTTCTGGCATGGAAAGTTGTGTCATCTATGTATCTCAGGTTGTTAATGAGTGTTTGTCCAATTCTGATGCCATGATCTTCTACATATAATCCAGTTACTCAAATTATTGGCTCAGCATATAGATTGAATATAGTTGGTGAAAGTACACAACCCTGATATACACTTTTGTAGGTTTTCAACAACTGCCTCTTTATACGACCGCTTCTTGGTCTATGCCCATGTTCCTCATGAGCACAATGTTCTGGACTGCACACTCTTCACAATATTATTCATAGTTTGTTATCCAAACAGTCTAATGCCTTTGAATAGTCATTGTTGTTATTGTTAAGTGCCATCCAGTTGGTTCTGATTCATAGTGACCCTGTACAAAGTTTTAGAGACTGTAAATCTCTGTGAGAGCAGATAGAGTCTTATTTCATCTGTGGAGTGGCTGGTGGGCTCAAACTGCTGACATTGTGGTTTGCAATCCAGTGCTTATCCTACACAGTCACCACACTCCCCTTGCATATTCAATAAAGCACAAGTGTCTTTTTGGTATTCTTGCTTTCAGCCAAGATCCATCTGGCATTGGTAATGATATCCTTCATTTCATAGCCTCTTCTCAACTCTGTCTGAATTTTGGCAGCTCCCTATTGATGTAATGCTGCAACTATTTTTGAATTATCTTCGGCAAAATTTCACTTGTATGTGATATTAATAGTATCATCCTATGATTTTTACATTCTGTTTGGTCACCTTTCTTTGGATTAGTCACAGATATAGATCTATTCCTATTGGCTGGCCAGGTAGCTGTCTTCCAAATTTCTTGGCAGAGATTGATGATTGCATTAGGCACTGCATCACCTTGTTGAGACATTTCAATTTATATTCCATCAATTCCTAAAGCCTTGTTTTTTGCCAGTCCCTTCAGTGCAGCTTGGGCTTCTTCCTTCAGTACCAATGGTTCTTGATAATACGGTACCTCTTGAAATAGCTGAATACTGACCAATTCTTTTTGTTACAGTGATTCTGTGTATTCCTTCCATCTTCTTTGATGTTTCCTGCATCATTCAACAATATTTTGCCCATATAATACTTCCATTTTAAAACCTGAGGCTTGAAATTTTTCTTCAACTCTGTTGAACATGTTCTTTGACTTGGTTTTCTAACTCCAAGTCTTTGCACATTTCATGATTATACTTTACTTTGTCTTCTCTAGCTATCCTTGGAAAATTTTTGTTCAGCTGTTTTACTTCATTATGTCTTCCAGTTTCTTAAGGTTCTTTATATCCAAGAACAATTTTGAGAATCTCTTCTGGCATTCACTTGGTCTTTTCTACCTTTTCTGTCTTTTTAATTACCTTCTCTTTCTTCATGCCTGATGTTCAGGTGGGATATAATCAAGGTCATATTTTGGCTCTTGGTGGAATTGTTTTAATTTTCTTCAGCATCAACCTGAATTTTGTCACCGTCGAGTTGGTTCTGACTCATAGCTATACTGTATAGCATTTCTGAGGAGCAATTGGTGGGTGTGAATAATGAACATTGCAGTCAAGTGCTTATTCTAGAGCACCACATCAGGATTCCTGAATTTACACGTGTTCAATTGATAGCCTTCCCACAGTTGGCCTCTTGCCTTGTTTTGGCTAACGATATTGAGCTTCAAGATCATCTCTTCACACAGATGCAGTCAATTTAATTCCTGTGTATTTCATTTGATGAGTTCCCACTTCTAATTGTTGTTGTAGTTAGTGCCATCAAGTTGGTTCTGAATCAGAGTGACCCTTTATAGGGTTTCTAAGGAGTGGCTGGTGAAGTTGAACTGCTGACCTTGCAGTTCAAACTGACCTTGTAGTCCAGTGCATTAACCTGCAGTGCCACACCAGGACTCCACTTCTAATAGATATTCCAGAGTCGATCTCCATGAGTTACACTACATTGATCACTAGATTACAATTAATTTTTCTACTCCTTTACCAACATTGAGTAAGTTCAGTCCTTTTCAATTTTTTTGAATGCAATTGATGAAGCATGGTATCTTTTTTGTTACATATTTTATATTTTCCTAATTTTTAGAGAGATACGTAGTTCAGGCATTAATTGGCACTTAAGTTTTTCACTTCTGAAAATTATCTGTTCATATCTTTGCTGAACTTATTGAATGGTTTGGCTTTAGCTTATTGAATTATAGACGTTCTTCATGCACTCTAGATATTAATTCTCAGTTGCTTATATATAATGGTGAGATAATTTCCCAATGTATGACTGGTAATATTTCCTCTTTTCTAGGTATCTTACATTTGCTTGTGTTTTTACTCATATATATTTTTAAATTTATAAATTTTTAACATTATGTCTACTCTGATTGATTTTTTAAGTATACTGTAAGATAGGGTCCAGATTGTGTTTTCCATATGGATTACAAACTTGGCTAATACCACTTAAAAAAAAAAAATCCAATTTTTACTAAGTAATTTTTCATGTTTCCTATTTCAGTTAACATTATATCTCTGGATATATTTCTTGAATTTGATTTTGTTCTGATTATTACTGATATGTTTATTTAACTCAGCACAAATACTATAATGTGAGAATTACTACAGCTTCAGAAAAATATCTTTGAGTTTGTTAAGGGGGGTCCACATAAAAGGAGGTATTTCCAAATTATCTTGCTTTTTCTTGACTTTTGCTTTGCCATGAGAATTTAAAATCACCAATCAAGTTCTATAGGATGACTAGCTGTAAGTTTGCTTAGAATTGAATTTATTTTTGATTATTTTTGAAACAATCAGTATATGTAATATATAATATAAGATATTGATATAAAAATGAAATCTTTCTATTAAAATATTTTGCTGCATTCATATCTTTATATTTCAATAACATTGTCTTGCATGGTTTTTGAAATTTATTCTTTTTTTTTAACATTTTATTGTACTTTAGGTGAAAGTTTACACAGAAAATTTGTTTCACGTTAGTTAATTCACGTACAAATTATTCTGTGACATTGGTTTTAATCCCCACAATATGTCAGTATTCTCCTAATTTCCACCCTGAGCTTCTTGTTTTCATTCATCCAGGTCTCAGTGATGATGTCTCAGAGACATTATGACTTAAACAAAAGAAGGTCAGCATTTCTAAGCCATAGCTTGAGAAACTTCATCTATACTTTATTTAGTGTAATGATAAAAATCTCGGGCAGCACAAGGAGTTACAATAAACACTCAATTTTGTAAATCTTTAGCCTTCTTCTGAACACCTAGCAAAATGTTTAGTCCCAGGACTCAGCATTGCCCTTTCTAAGGTGTAGGTACTTGATGATCACACGGCGGATCTCCTTGGTCTTAATACTGTATATGATTGGGTTAAGCATGGGAGGCACAAAGAGGTAGACATTGGCCATGAGGAGGTGGACAGCATGTGGAGCATTCTTTCCAAAGCGATGCACCAGGGACAATCCCACCATGGGCACAAAGAATACCAGCACAGCACAGAGGTGTGAGGTACATGTTTGGAAAACTCGAAGTCGCTCCTCTCGGGAGGCCAGTCCTGCCACTGTGTTCAGGATGAGCCCATAGGACAGAGCAATGAGTACCAGGTCCACCATTACAGTGAACACTACCACTGTCAACCCATAGAGATTGTTGAAGGTAGTGTCTGTGCAGGCCAGATGTATCACTTCCTGATGTAGGCAATATGAGTGGGATAGGACTCGAGACCCACAGTATGGGAAAGCTTTCAGGAAGAGAACAATGGGGACAAGGACCACAGGGCCTCGGAGGATGATGACCAGACCTATTCTAACCACTCGCTGGCCAGTGATTATGACTGAGTATCTTAGGGGATAGCAGATGGCCACAAAGCGATCAAAAGACATGACAAGGAGTACTGATGACTCCATGAAGGAAAATGAATGGATGCAGAACATCTGTATTTGACAGGCTGCAAAGTAGATCCCATGGTAATTGAACCAAAATATCCCCATATTGGTGGGCAAGGTGGACACCGATAGTCCCAGGTCAGTTAGGGCCAGCAAAGACAGCAAGTAGTACATGGGTGTGTGTAGATGTGGGTTGGTCTTAATGATTATCAGAATACAACAGTTGCCTGAGATGGACACCAGGTACATAAAGAAAAAGGGTATGAAGATCCAGTGACTGATGGCTTCCCATCCAGGAAAGCCAGTAAGATAGAACATAGGGCTAAACCAAGTGTCATTGGACAGTACCATTTCCTGATAATTAAGAAGATATTGGTCTGACATTCCTCAGGAAATGAGCTGAAAAATAAATGGATATTTTTAAAAATTACTTATTCAGTTTCATTAACATTTGTATCATAAACAGTATCACAATCATCATCACCTTTAGCATCATCTGCTGTGACACAATCATTATCATATTGAAAATTGTTTCCTCTATATTTCTATCACTTTTCAAACTCCTTTGCTGGTTTATCTTCTTTGCTCAGACCTTGTATATAGCTGTTTTCATTCTTGACCATTTTCTGATTATATACTATTGTCTCTGTCCAGACAATTCCATCCATTCCTATGACCTCATTTACCATCTACCTTGGTAAATATCTTATCTATAACTCCAGTACTTCCCTTTTCTTCCCTTCTGATTTAAAGACTCATAGATCTATTAACAAGCTAAAGAGCTGCACCTAGAAGTTTCTTAATTATCTTGGAAGCACATCAAATATTTAGGTTATCATCTTCCCTAAAATTCTTCTACTTCGTCTCTGCTCATTATCTCTGTGGTCTAAGTCAAAAATTAAGTTTCATATTTGACTCCTCCACATAACAGTTCTGTCCGGTATCCAATGAGTCAATTAGGATTTCATGTAATAAATACCTCTTATATCTGTCTTACCATCATCTTCACTGATGCTGTGTTAATTCAGATCACTGTATCTCTTCCTAAATGATTCAGACAGTCTCTATTTGGACTTTTCTAATTTGTTCACTACACTATAGCAACAGAGGTATTTCTAAAACCAAATAGACATTGGCTTAGTGATAAATGTCACTATATGTTTGTTGCATAAAAAAGTAAACTTGTGAGTGAATGAATACATACAGTACTCACCTCTTATCCAGATTATTTGTGCCTGGAGTCCTGAGTTGAGCGCTATGTCTGCTGTTTGCAGATTGGCAAGGATGGCATGGAGAAGGATTTGAATAGTTTTAGCAAGATAATGACAGGACTGGGGCTATTCTTCCTGGAAGGAAAGTTCTAGGAAATTTCTCCTGAAATGAGAAACTAAGAAAGAAACAGAGGAATTCATCTATTAACCCAAATCTAATTATAATATTATGACAATAAGCACAGCAGAGGAGATACAAGTGAGAAATGAAAATGAAATTCCTGAAAAGAGGGATTCACAGACTGTTGAGCTTTCTACTTTACTTACATGTTATAATTATCTTTCATTTTGTCTCAAATTAGAACTAACAAATCCACTGCTTTTATATGAGTTGAAAAGTATGCAAATGAACCATGCTTAAGCACAAAAACTTGAACCAGATACCTCATTCTTGAACCAGGGAGAACTTTCCCTCAGTATTCATGTTCCTTTGTAAACATGGCTCTTGTGTCTAGAGTGGAAGAGGACTTTGGAATGGGAAAGGCATATCCTGAGTACTGAGGAATTCACAGGGAGTTGTCTGTTATCAAAATAAGCATTACTTGAGCACATAACCCTGACTATGTCTTAGAGAAAATCTGGTTAGGGATAGGATAGCAGCAAAAATGTTAGTGTTGTTAGACTCAATATAAAAACTTGCTACTATTTTGGGACAGTACTTAACAAAAACAGCAATCACACATCAGGGTTGAAAGAAGACTCCTCAATAACCTGCTATATGCAGGGATGACAAACCTTACCTGAGGGAAATGAAGAAGACTTGAAATACCTACTGATGAGGATCAAAGAATGCAGCCTTCAGTATGGATTGCACCTCTATCTAAAGGAAAAACAAATCTTTACAACTGGACTAATAAATAACACCATGATAAACAGAGAAAAGATTGAAGTTGTCAAAGATTTTATTTGATTTGGATCCACATTCAACACTCATGGAAGCAACAGTCAAGAAAGAACATATTTGTCTATTTGCAATAGACAAATCTGCTGAAAAAATACCTCTTTAAAGTGTTAAAGAACAAAAATGTCACTTTCAGGACTAAGAAGTGCCTAACCCAAGTCGTGGTATTTTCATCACCTAATACGCACGAAAGGAGCTCTGGTAGCGTAGTGGTTACGAATCGGGCTGCAAACCTTAAGGTCAGCGGTTCGAAACTACCAGCTGCTCCGCGGGAGAAAGATGAGGCTTTCTACTCCCGTAAAGATTTACACCCTCGGAAACCCTAAACAGGGTCGCTATGGGTCAGAACCGACTCGATGGCACTTAACAACAACAACAACAATACGCACGTGAAAGTTAGATGATGAATTAGGAAGCCATAGAAGAATCAATGCATTGGAATTGATATTCATGAAGAACATTGAAAGTACCATGGTGATGGTGGCTGTGTGTCATTGAGTCAGTTCTAACTCATAGCGACTCTGTACAATGTTTCAAAGGCTGGAAATCTTTACAGGAGCACAAAGCTTCATCTTTCTCTTGTGGAGTGACTGGTAGATTGGAACTGCTGACCTTGTAGTTAGCAACCCAGCTTGTAATCCACTATGCTACCAGGGCTTCTTTGAAAGACGTGTGGACTGCCAAAAAAAGAAACCCCACAAACAAATTTGTCTCAGAAGAAAAGCAGCCAGAATGCAGCTTGGAAGTGAGGATGGAGAGCCCCCATTTCACATACTTTTCACATGTTATAAGGAGGGACCAGTCCCTAGAAAATGACATTATGCTTGGCAAAGTAGAGTGTCGGTGAAAAAGAGTAAGCTTCCAAGATGGATTGACACAGTGACTGAACAATAGGGTCAAGCATGGCAACAATTGTGAGGAAGCCACAGGACCAGACAGTGTTTCATTCTGTTGTGCATAGGATGACTTTATGGTACCTAACAACAGCAACATCACACATGAGATGGTGTATCGTTTATCATACGTGAAATAAAATAGATAAAGGTAACAAGTTCCATGAGTTTGGGAGGTGTAATTTCTCCAACTAGAAGGCTCAGAGAAAGCACCTAAACTGGCTATGAAAACGAGATAGGAGTTAAGTAGAAGATAGGACTTTTCTGGGAAAGGGAGTATCATAAGCACAGGCACAAAGATGAAAAATAAGTTAATATATTCAACAATTATAAAGTTTGTTAATACTCAAATATCAAATTCAAGATTGGGATAGTAGAGGTAGGCACGGATAAGACTATCAAGGGTATATATGACATGTCAGAGATTATGTGTATTTGGATGACTGCATTTTAAGAAAATCAATGTTACATTCTCATAATATTACACAGCACTTTGTTAGCTATTTTAAAAAGTTTTAAAGCTTGTACTGAAGACAGATGCTATTTCGGTACTTGACGCTAGGTGAGGATATTTAAAAGAGTAGGTCTATTGTACTGCTCTTTAAAAAACTATTTGGGAATCAGAGAAAGTTATGATTTGGGTGCCCATCTGTATATGAATCACAAAACTAAGATATGAGTTAAATATATCATCATGCTTCCTGATTTTGCAATTTAATAAAAAAGCATATCCAACATCATATCATGGAGCTACTTCATTTGCAATGGTATTTTAGCATACCTTCCCCCTAAAAGCTATAATTCTCAGCTTCTTAAAAACGTTGCTTCTATTTACTCATCAAATTTCTGCTCTTAATTCTATTTGGCTGATAATTATGCTTGCCAATGTGGTGGCTCTGTGGATATGCAGGGGACTGTGAACTGCAAGATCAACAGTCCGAGCCCACCAGCCACTCCATGGAAGAAAGATGAGGCTTTCTGTTCCCACAAAGATTTATAGCATCAGAAACCCTGAGCAGTGTCCCCATGAGTCAGAACCACCTCATTGGCACTGAGTAACCATTCTTATGTATTGATTGTCATTAGTTCATGGCATCCTTAAATGTGGCCATAATATTTTATTTCAGAGATGGTTTTCACCAACCCCTGGTTTCAGCATCTTTGGCCCATTCTGGGTCATCAACCATTATGATTAAATCTCATCTTTCGGGATCATACTATTTGGGTAATGACAATATGATTAATGTCCCTTCTTTCTTTGGATTTGGGAAAGCTAGGTCTATATTTTCTTCTACATACAATTATTTTCTAAGACAATTATGTAATTGTCTTTAATCCATGGTGAAAACAACTGTGATTAGAATCAAATACTTGTCCTATTGTGAATAAATCATAAAAAATGATCAGCACATTACTTAAGAGTCCAGTGCAACACTTAGTCTACTATTCTGTATACTAACATTAAGTACTGCTATAAAATATATGAGTTCTGGTGTGGCACTGTGGGTTAATACATCAGACTGCAAAGTCATTTGAACAGCAAGGCTGGCTGTTCAAGCTCACCAGTTTCTCCTTGGAAACCTTTTACAGGGTTGCTATGGGTCAGAACCTACTCAGTGGCACTTAACAACAACAATAACATAAAATAGATGCCTCAATTTGCAGAATTAGAGCAATTTAAGAAGATACTGGTTCCTACATAAGGCATCGTAGCATTGTATCCTCTTTAGAGAACCCACTCCAAACTTGATAGAATTTTTTGCTCTGGCTCCTTCTATTATTATTATTATTATTATTACATTTCTTTTCCAGATTCCAGTTTTAACTCACATCCTTAAAGACATCTTATCTGGCCATTTTGTATAAAGCAACCTACCTGCTTACTTTATCACTATAATTATTCTCTAAAATAGCAAATTCTGTAAAAGAACAAATCAGGACACTAGTCCGCAATATACTTGTTATATACTTATTTGATTGTCTATTGTCTGTCTTCCTCTATGACTTTGTTGTTGTTGTTGTCAAGTGCTATTGAGTTGCTTCTGACTCATAGCAACCCTGTATAGGGTTTCAGTGGAGCAGTTGGTTGATCTGAACTGCTGATCTTGTGGTTTGCAGTCCAGTGCTTATCCTAGAGCACCATACCAAAAGTCCACTTTTATGACTCTTGTTGTTGTTGTTAGGGGCCATCAAGTCAGTACTGACCCATAACGACCTTATGCACAGCAGAATGAAACACTGCCCAATCCTGGGCCAACCTTACTATTATTGCCATGCTTGAGTCCATCGATGCTACCACTTGGCCAATCCATCTTGTTGGGGGTCTTCCTCTTTTCCTCTGACCCTCCACCTTACAAGCATGATATCCTTCTCCAGAAACTGGTCCCTCCTGAAAATATGTCCAAAGTATGCGAGACAAAGTTTGGCCATCTTGGCCTTTAAGGAGCACTCTGGCTGCACTTCTTCCAAAATGGATCTGTTGGTTCTTTTGGCAGCTCATGTCACTTTCAATATTCTCCTCCAACACCGTAACTCAAAGGCATCAATTCTTCTACGGTCTTCCTTATTCACTGTCCAGCTTCCGCGTGCATATGAGGTTATTGAAAATACAATGACTTTGGTCAGGAGCACCTTAGTCCTCAAGCTGACATCTTTGCTCTTCAACACTTTAAAAAGGTCTTGTGCAGCAGATTTGCTTAATGCAATATGTCATTTGATCTCTTGATTGCTGCTTCCATGAATGTTGATAGTTGATCCAAGAAGAATTCTGTCCTTGACAACTTCAATCTTTTCTCCATTAATAAGAATGTTGTTTATTGGTCCAGTGGACTCTAAGTACCTGGAATTATTTCCTTATACTAAAGTTATTTCTTTTTACTTTTAAGTTTGACTTAAGCATATTATCTACACTATGCATTTTTTTTTCATGGAAAGTTATTATTTCAGTATTTTTTATTTTCTTATTTTTATCAGGAACCAGTATGTGTCTCATCTTCTGTGACTGTCTGACTGCAAAATGCTGCTAATGGTTCCATGAAGACTGTTGTATTTTCCTTTTTCAAACTAAGCCTCCACTTTGGGCATATCTGATGAGTTCCCGTTTTCTACTTCAGAGCTCTTGTAGAAAACAGTCATAGTTTTCACAATCTAGATCCAACCTATTCCATACCTTCTCTTAATCATCAATTAGCAGTCTTCTTTATCACATCCCCTTCTAGTAGAGGATTGCAAGACTCCAGGAGTTTATAAATGCACCAAACATTACAGCTGTTATTGCCACACAAAGAGAGAAAGAAAAACATTTGCTTACACTTATCCAATCCTGCCATTCTCTCTCCAAAAGGAATGTTTGAGGGTATGCATTTTCTGAGAATGAAGAATCAAGTTATCCCTAAATTGATGAAAAAAATAAATATATGATAATAGTTGTATTAGTTAGGACTCTTTTTGTTGCAAGAAATGAACACTATTGTCCACTACTTTAAATGGAAGGAGAACTTGGTAGGATATCTTGAGGGAATGCAATCCCTCATAGAATTTACAAGATCAGACTTTGATAATTAGCAGGAATTTTAACAGTTCCTTCAAGCCCCAAATCAGAAATTCAGTCAACATATTTAAACAGAAATATACTGACAGAAGTATTAGACCCATTACAGCAGGGAATTTAGAATTCTGTTATTTAGAACACCATTGTTGCTACTGCAATAAACTGATATTACTTTTGCTTTAGCATCAGTCTTCAATAGTAGAAGTTGAAGGTAGACATCCTAACTTGCTTGGGGTTATATTGTTGAATTTTGCCTTACAGGACTCAGCGAGAACAAGCCTCTCTGACTTCCCTATTAGGAGATGGGACATATTCGATTAGTAAAGCTACAGACAACAAAATAAATGATTTTTTTTTTTTCAAAATGGAAGAATAAATTTGATTCTGAGCTGTAGCTCTAGATTATATGACCATGTTATATATAACCATATTCCACTATAGCACTTTAGATTTCAGTAACTGTGAAGCCATGGGTATATTCAGGACATTGTGTAGTGTTTCCATTTTGTGAGCACCATTTTCATCTATAAGCGGATGAGTTATACATGCAAATGTCAGTTTCTGCCATTCATTACCTAGAATTCAAATATGCAAACATGTCAGTTTAGGTATTCCAGAAAGCAGATATGTGAATTAACGGAGGAATGGCTAAGCAAACTTTGATACATACACACAATGGAAGGCTATACAACATTGAAGAATGGTTATGAATCTGCGAAACATACCACAACTGGTATGAACCTGGAGGACGTTAATCTGAATGAAATCATTCAATCACAAAAGGACCAATATTGTTGAGACCAATGTTGTAAAAAAAATTAAGATTTTCTTAATATAAGAAGCAATCTGACAATTATGGGGTGGGGAAGGGAAAACTATTCATAGGCTAGAGGGTAGACACAAGTTAACATGAGTGACTGGGCAGCCAATTTACAAAAGGGAGATTAGCAGAGGAAAGAAGAAGGTATCCAGAAATACAAGGAAGAATGCAACAGTTAAAGTGAATAGAGGTAAATACTATTAACTGATGGTACATAGAGGGGATTTCAATCATTGTAATAAAGCGAAGTTATGATATACTGAACATAAAACTAATGATCTTCTCTGTAAGCCTTTATTCAATTCACAATAAAAAGGAAAAAAAAAAGAAAAAGAAAAACAAACATAAGGAAATAAATAAATAGTTCATTGGGATTAATGCCCATGAATGATATTGGAGAGCAGAAAATGTAGAAGGCATTTCTGCATCTTACTAAAATGCCTATCTAATCCCTATGCAAGTGAGTGAGAGACTTCAGGGATATTGAATGGGAAGAGTTTCAGACTTCAATACAGACCGGAGGAAGGATGAAGCTGGGAGTCCCAACATAAAGATTACATATCAGAAGAGTGCTACACTGAGCTAAAGGCTGTGAATAACGTATGGAAAGTATGGTCTTGATTTGTTGTTTGTGACAGATCTAGGACACTAGGCAGCTGAAAGCTATCAGTTTTCTACACTTCTTGTAGCAGATTCTCTCTTGAAGAGATCTGAATAGCACTCCATGCTGCCTCAGCCAGAATGGTGGAATGCATAGCATCAAATCACTAGGGGAAATTGTTCATCCATATCACCTAGTAACCTCTAAGAGCTGGGAAAAGTAGTTTGCGTAGTCTATTTTCTCAGTCAGCATTTTGCATTCTTTAGTATTTTTTTAATAGTGTTTGTTTAGGATTTTTTTATTCATAGAGATACAATTAGTAGTGGTGAACACCAAATAGCTTATGAGAATGGCATACCAATCTCAACTCTAGCGGTTTTTTTATCCACACCATATATGTTGCTGTGTGCCATTGAATCTATTTCTATTCATAGTGTCCCTACACAACAGAGCAGAATTACACAAAGGATTTTCTGGGCTGAAATCTTTATAGGTCAGTTCTTTTTTCCCTGGGAGCCACTTGAGGGTTTGACCAATATGCAAGATATATAAAATTTGTCTTACTTTATTGTGAGACTTTTGGCTTCTCAGCATCAAAGATATTTCTTGATGTAGTTAGTGTTTCATAGCATTAAAAATCCAAACTTTTACTGTAAAAGGCTGAAACTGTCAATGATAGAAATAATAATTATATTAATGCTCACTGCTACTATTGTTGTTTTTATTATTAAGTGTCATTAAGTCACTTACTACTCATTGCAACCCTGGGTAGGGTTTCCAAGGAGCGTCTTGTGAGTTTGAACTGCCGATTTTGTGGTTCGCAGTCCAGTGTAGATCCTACAGCACTACACCAGAAGTTTTAATTCATTATTGGTAGTGTCTGGAGTCCTGGTGTGGTGTTGTGGGTTAATGCGCTGGACTGCAGGTGGGTTTGAACCACAAGGTCAACAACAATTCAAGCTCATCGGTCTCTCTTTGGAAACCATATATAGGGTTTCCATGGGTTGGAACTGACTTGATGGCACTTAATGACAACAACAATTGGTAGTGCCTAGCCTTTATATAAACACATTTTCTTTATTTTCCCAGAGCATTTTATAAATATTAGATAAGCCACAAGATGGCAGGAGCTGTTTACAGAGAAACTAAGTCAGTGGGGGCCACCAGAGAGGGAAGCATGAAGAAGGAACCTGCTGACACAAGGTAACCTGTTCAGGGAGTTTGAAGCCAGGTGTCCAAAAACTCATTTCCTACTTCCTGTACCCTGTACTTCCTCATCAGAGTGTACTTGTGAGAGTACAATGCAAAGTTTTTATGGTAGAATATCTTGATGTGGTTGAGTGACTTTTCAAGGTGACATTAATATGGGGTAGAGCTTCTTTTCCTTCTAAGCCACATTGACACTTGAGAGATTGACTTCTGTCTGCAGCAAAGAGGACTGTCTCCTACCAGTCTATTCACTGCAGGAGAGGTGTCATTGTGTAAAAGGCTTGGGAGGAGATAACCAGGCATGTGCCTCAGCGATAATATGCCAAGTTGTGGGAGTGGTTCAAAGTCTGGGCCTGCTGTCTCATGGCCCAGACAACGCCCACCATCCACCTTTCCCAACCCTGCATGCACAGGGGCTCCTGCTTGGGGTTGGATGAAAGTATGCTATTGATGGGGAACTACATTTCCGAATTTCAAATTCTATCTCACAGGGTTTGGGTCTCACCAAAATCACCTTGATTTTTCTGCTTTCTTTAAGAAGAAAGACATACCACAGATGCAATCTCTCTAGAGTTGTGTTTTTTTTTCCCCAATCCTCACGTCTCTTTCCCGGATCCTCCTTCCTTTGTCTCCCACTCTTCTGTCACTATTTCCTTGCTCCTTAACTTGTCACTTAAGGCTTGCTCCATCTTCTTAACATACCAATTTTTAATCTTGTTCATTTGTGCACTTCTTTAAATCACCTACTCAGAATAAAGCCAAAGAGATCTTGCTAATTCATTTTATAGATTTTTTTTAATGTAGAGTCTATTATCGTGGATGATCAGACAGTTTAGAGTGATATCTCACAGTCACAAAGATAGAGACATCCAGACATAAACATGATGACACAGGAGTAAGATAGAATACAATATTCAGCAAGTCAATTTAAATTCTCTGTCTATATTATTATTTTGAAAATAAGTAAGGAAAATTTAACTTGTTTTGCCTTGTGAGACTAAATTTAATATTTGGCTGTGGACTTTATAAGTGAACTTTTGGTTCTATTCTGTGTGACATGGACACATCAAGGTCACTCACACTCACCTGTGGTCAATCGTTGTGATTTTCTCAGTATGCTTGGAGAAGAACTTAAGGATAATGGGATTTAAAGGTTAAGGATGGTGCTGGTGGTGATTGACTTGGTTCTGAGTGCCACTGAGTTGGTTCTGAGTCATAACAACCATGTATAACCAGACTATAAATATTTATTAAAGGAGCAGAAACTCTCATCTGTCTCCCAGGAAGCTGCTGATGGGTTCAAATTGCTGACCTTTTGGTTAACAGCCTAAACAATTATGCCACCAAGTCACTTTCAAGAAAGTTAAGGGTTTTAAGAAAATTTTATGGACAATGGGATTTTAAGGATTTTAATAAGAGGTGAGGGACAATGGAGTTGCCATTGTCAAAATAAATAGCTCCAATCTAGTAAAAGGTGATTGATATCTGAATGGAAAAGGAAAGAATGAGGAAAAGAGAACATGACTTTGGTAAGAACAGACAGACCAATTATTGGGCCCTTATGTGAGTGGAGATGGGACAAATTCTGCCATGATAGCGTTCAGAAAAGGAGAAATAAGATGTAAAAAGTATTTTATTTTGCAGAAGTATGTCTGTATTATATGAAGGGGCTTCAAAAGGTTCTTGGGAAATTCTATTTTTCCATGAATATTTTGAAGCTCCCTCATATATTTCTACAACTCTAGTCAGTGCTATATGCCATGCCAAAGCAGGTTGTGTGTCCAACTGCTTTGGGATTTACTCTTTTGATACTTTAAGGAGCTCTGTTGACTTGCTGGCTATGCATTTGGCTGCTAACTAAAAAACTGTTGGTTTGAACCCACCAGTCACTACATGGGAAAAGGATGCAACAGTCCACTTCTATAAAGATTTACAGCCTTGGAAATCCTTTAGGTCAGTTCTCCTCTGTCCTAAAGGGCCACTGTGAGTCAGAATTGACTTAGTGGTTTGGTTTGGGAAACCTTCCTATACTCAATCAGCTCTTGAATGATATATCTGTATTACTGCCTTTCTCTTAGAATTATGATAAATCAACTCTCTAAAATCCTTCTTCTCAGCCATACCCATTACCTATACTAAGACTTCCAAGGCAAAGCACACTGGAGCCACTCACTGACCTGTTCATCAGTCTCCTTTTTAAAATCAATGTTATAGAGATGACACTGGAACTCTGAGTCTGTCCAAAATCTTGGTTTCAATATCATCTCTTTAGAAAATGCCCATAAATGAAGATATAAAGAGCATTTGTTTTAGAAGCTCCTCCCCAAGGCCTATTTCTGTCCTCTTATTCCCCCTTTCCTCTCCCCAGCCTTGGGGACTTGGAGCTTTGTAATAGCAGTCCCCCAAGGTCCCTTTCTGTATCGTGGTTTGAGCATGAACCTTGTCACCAGGAAGGTGATTAATTTTAAGCATTATATCAAGGGAGGGAAGAAAATAGCTTAGAGTGGACAATGGGAGGGTGGGTTTTTTTGCTTCAACTTTTTGGGAGAACTCCCAGGACCTTGTTTCTGTAGTGAGGTATGTATGAACATGGGAAGCAGAAGAGGGCATTGCATTTTATTTACTAGGAAAGTTTCTCCCAACTTCTCCCACATTATCCCTATTCTTGATGCATTTGCCTGGGATCGTAATGATCTTATAGTGCTGCTCTATTTCATAAGATTCAATTCAATGAAAGAAAAAATAAACTTCTCATGATTTTCTCTGATCCCTCCATTCCATATTTATTAGATAAGGTAGGACAAGAAGAGATGGGAGAAACTTTGGAAGGTATCAATCAAATGTACACATTTGAACACCTTGTACATTGTTACTCTAATCCCCTTCACATTAATCTGCTACTTCAATATTCAGTGTCACTTGGCCTGGAAGTAAGTAAAAAAAATCATTCATTTGGTGTGGCTTAAATATCTCTCAAGTCATTTTCAAAAGCACAAGGAAGGAATGGGTTCTGACATCAAGAATTGCAATCTTTTGTTTTCTGAGGATACTGGATGACAAGACAATTCCGGATGTCCAAATCTTAGAAGGCATTACAATGCTCAATAACAAAGACACTAAAGGGAGTATGCATATTCAGAGATCTAGACATAAGAACAAAAGGACATGGAGGGACACAGGATTGATTGATTTAAATCTCATTTAAGCAACAATTTTATTTTAGTAGGGATCAATTACATGGCAGGTTCTATAACACAGTATAGCAAATAAGACTTACATTATCCTTACTCTCATGGAGCAGACATGGTAAAAGCCATGAAAGGAGAGAAACACTGGCAGTTGTAGCCAAACTGAGTAAAGAAAATAAAAACAAAGAACAGACCCTTGGGCTGATTAGATGCGTACCATTTGCTAGCATGAAAATGCTCTATACAGTTGTTTTCAAATCTATTTTCTCCATGTTTCTATATATCCAAAGAGTTCTGAAACCCTTTCTGTGTCAGTGTAATAGAGCTGAGGGGACAGAGAATGTGTATATTAAGAGCAGTGACTTAAATTGGGTGACTGTGTAATTATAGAATTCCATACCTTCTCTTCAACTCATAGGAATATATTTTCCAATTCTATAGAAAATCTGTCATTTGAGCTCTTCTGCTGACCATAGCACCTGATGTCCCCTACCTCTCATGCCTAAGCTGTGACCAAACTTTGCTAGATACTTGGAGAAAGAAACGGTTATGAACTCTTAGTCATGAGCATTAATGCCAGCATCTCCTTCTTTGTCTAAGTTCCCATACACATGGTCATATTTTTCTCACCTCTGGAATTTTGTGCATACCAGGAATAACCACCAAGACTTATATGACATACTTTCAAATTAAGCTTCAAATGCTTCTTTAATATTTATAAATACATATTTCTATTAAGCAGTATATAGGAATGACATCATGACAATGGTCATCTGGATTAGGAATGGTCTCATCATTATTGTTATTATTTGTTTAATGTTCATAAAAAAATTTAAATGAACCAACTTCTTATGGGTATACTTTTCCAGAGTTACCATCTTGAACTGAGGAAAGAGTAAGAATTATTAGTTCGCTAAGTTCAATTTTTTAGAAAGAGTAGTCAATTCTATGTAAATGAGGAAGCTGGATGCATACCTGAGGTGAGGAGTGTCTTATTGCTAGGAATATCAGGATCAGTGCAGATAGATGAAAAAACAATAAGTCTTGAGTTAAATATTGTTGACCCTCGTTATAGACCAAAGGGTATTGTAGGTTTACCAAAGAAAGTAAGCTAACCAGAGGAAGCAATAAACATCAGTCGGGTACATCCTGAGAGATGTACTTAATTAATTAAATAGATGTTAATTAATTAAATGAATAATCAATCAATTAAATTAGTATTAACTATTAATTAAATATGAACATATAAATGTATATATATAGGGTGTTGTTAAGTGCTGTCGAGTTGGTTCCCACTCATAGTGGTTTCTGAGGAGCAGGTAGTGAATGTGAACTGCCAGCCTTTCAAACAGAATGTGGAAAAATTCCATTATCTTTTAGTTTAATATTTCCATGAGTTGTTTTTTTTTTAAACTCCCTCATATAACTATGTTATTGTTATATGCCGCAGGTCGGCATGACTCATAACAACCCTGTATAGGGTTTCTGAGCAGTGACTGGTGAATTTGAACCACCAGCCTTGTGGTTCAAACCAAACTTGTACTACAGTGTTTTATCCCACAGTGCCATATCCGGACCCTCTCTATATATATCTAGATCTAGATCTAGATCTAGATCTAGATATAGTACTGGTGTGGTTCTATAGACTAAGCATGGGACTACTAACCACAAGGTTGGTGGTTCAAACCCACCAGCTACTCCTTGGAAATCCTACACAGGATTACTATGAATCAGAACTGACTTGAAGGCTCTTAACAACT